>NC_134486.1:398955175-399112675 GCF_040206685.1 Ascaphus truei
CTCACGCGAGCGTCCGCAGGCGTGCTGAGGCGCTGGAGTTTTAAGCCGACAGCCAAGCTGTATTTCAGAGCACTGTCGGCTGAAAACATCCAATCAGCGCGGAGCAGCGTCAACGTCACGGCGCCTTGACGTCTCTTTATCTGTCTCTCTCTCTGTCTCTCTCTCTGTCTCTCTCTCTGTCTCTCTCTCTGTCTCTCTCTCCCACTCTCTCCCACTCTCTCTCTCCCACTCTCTCTCTCCCACTCTCTCTCTCCCACTCTCTCTCTCCCACTCTCTCTCTCCCACTCTCTCTCTCTGTCTCTCTCTCCCACTCTCTCTCTCTGTCTCTCTCCCACTCTCTCTCTCTGTCTCTCTCCCACTCTCTCTCTCTGTCTCTCTCCCACTCTCTCTCCCACTCCCTCTCTCTGTCTCTCTCCCACTCTCTCTCTCCCACTCTCTCTCTCTGTCTCTCTCCCACTCTCTCTCTCTGTCACTCTCTCTCTCTGTCACTCTCTCTCTCTCTCTCTCTGTCACTCTCTCTCTCTGTCTCTCTGTCACTCTCTCTCTCTGTCACTCTCTCTCTCTGTCTCTCTGTCACTCTCTCTCTCTGTCTCTCTGTCACTCTCTCTCTCTGTCACTCTCTGTCTCTCTGTCACTCTCTCTCCCTCTGTCACTCTCTCTCCCTCTGTCACTCTCTCTCCCTCTGTCACTCTCTCTCCCTCTGTCACTCTCTCTCCCTCTGTCACTCTCTCTCCCTCTGTCACTCTCTCTCCCTCTGTCACTCTCTCTCCCTCTGTCACTCTCTCTCCCTCTGTCACTCTCTCTCCCTCTGTCACTCTCTCTCCCTCTGTCACTCTCTCTCCTTCTCCCACTCTCTCTCCCTCTCCCACTCTCTCTCCCTCTCCCACTCTCTCTCCCTCTCCCACTCTCTCTCCCTCTCCCACTCTCTCTCCCTCTCCCACTCTCTCTCCCTCTCCCACTCTCTCTCCCTCTCCCACTCTCTCTCCCTCTCCCACTCTCTCCCTCTCCCACTCTCTCTCCCTCTCCCACTCTCTCTCCCTCTCCACTCTCTCCCTCTCCCACTCTCTCTCTCTCTCCCACTCCCACTCTCTCCCTCTCCCACTCTCTCCCTCTCCCACTCTCTCCCTCTCCCACTCTCTCCCTCTCCCACTCTCTCCCTCTCCCACTCTCTCCCTCTCCCACTCTCTCCCTCTCCCACTCTCTCCCTCTCCCACTCTCTCTCTCTCCCACTCTCTCTCTCTCCCACTCTCTCTCTCTCCCACTCTCTCTCTCTCCCACACTCTCTCTCTCTCCCACTCTCTCTCTCTCTCCCACTCTCTCTCTCTCTCCCACTCTCTCTCTCTCTCTCCCACTCTCTCTCTCTCTCCCACTCTCTCTCTCTCTCCCACTCTCTCTCTCTCTCCCACTCTCTCTCTCTCTCTCCCACTCTCTCTCTCTCTCTCTCCCACGCTCTCTCTCTCTCCCACTCTCTCTCTCTCTCTCCCCACTCTCTCTCTCCCACTCTCTCTCTCTCTCCACTCTCTCTCTCTCTCCCACTCTCTCTCTCTCTCCCACTCTCTCTCTCTCTCTCCACTCTCTCTCTCTCTCCCACGCTCTCTCTCTCTCCCACTCTCTCTCTCTCTCTCCCACTCTCTCTCTCCCACTCTCTCTCTCTCCCACTCTCTCTCTCTCTCTCCCACTCTCTCTCTCTCTCTCCCACTCTCTCTCTCTCTCTCTCTCCCACTCTCTCTCTCTCTCTCCCACTCTCTCTCTCTCTCTCCCACTCTCTCTCTCTCTCTCTCTCCCACTCTCTCTCTCTCTCTCTCTCTCTCTCCCACTCTCTCTCTCTCTCTCCCACTCTCTCTCTCTCTCTCTCTCTCTCCCACTCTCTCTCTCTCTCTCTCCCACTCTCTCTCTCTCTCTCTCTCTCCCACTCTCTCTCTCTCTCTCTCCCACTCTCTCTCTCCCACTCTCTCTCTCTCTCTCTCCCACTCTCCCTCTCTCTCCCACTCTCTCTCTCTCTCCCACTCTCCTCTCTCTCCACTCTCCCTCTCTCTCCCACTCTCCCTCTCTCTCCACTCCCTCTCTCTCCCACTCTCTCTCTCCCACTCCCTCTCTCTCCACTCCCTCTCTCTCCCACTCCCTCTCTCTCCACTCCCTCTCTCTCCCACTCCCTCTCTCTCCACTCCCTCTCTCCCACTCCCTCTCTCTCCCACTCTCTCTCTCTCCACTCTCTCTCTCCCCCACACACTCTCTCTCCCCCACACACTCTCTCTCACACTCTCGCTCTCTCACACTCTCGCTCTCTCCCCCACACACTCTCGCTCTCTCCCCCACACACTCTCACACTATGGATCTGGATATCTTAACTGCCCTATACTACACTGAAATAACCTATACTGCTTACTTCCAGATCTGACTCAAGCTTCACACGGAAGACATCGAACCCCCCCTAACCCAGAAGACAGGTAACGAACACCTCCCCTCCAATGTATAACATTGCGGGAATGAGGGTACCTGGACTTTGAGGGTCTGCGGATCAGGTAAGATCCCAGACGGGATTGCTGCTTTAAATATTGTGAAGCGGGGGCATCCAGACACTAGTTAAGGGGTGCAGGAAACTAGTCATCCACATCTGGCTTTTTTTTTCTAGATTTGACATTTATACACAAACACACACACACACACACACACACACACACACACACACACACACACACACACACACACACACACACACACACACACACACACACACACACACACACACACACACACACACACACACACACACCAAGGACTAATTGTAGTATAATGTAATACAATAAATAAACTAATATCAAAAACGAATGTTCTTACTAGGAATTTATTCAATTTATGGCTTTTTTTTTAAATGCGTGGCTGGGGGCGGGACTACAGGCGGGGTTGGGGGCGGGACTAGGTGGCGAGTAGATTTTTTGGTTCGGCGAGTAGATTTTTGGGTGATTTGTCAAGCACTGTATATATATATATATATATATATATATATATATATATATACAGTGTTCGACAAACCTATACATTTGCTCACCCTGGGCGAGTGGATTTAACCCCCGGGCGAGTAAATATTGGCCCAAGCAGCACACGTTTGGTACTAGGTGGCGAGTAGATTTTTTGGTGATAGATAGATATATATATATATATATATATATATATATATATCTGCATCACATGTGCCCTCCAAACAAATATTAACACTATCCATGGTTTAGACAGATTAGAGAAGCCCTGAACTACAGCTACAGCTAATAATGTGGAGCAACCTTTGGGTATGTTAGAATTATTTTACTGAGTCCTGGTACCTACAGGGAGTTAAGGGGATAAATCATTTACAGGTCCTAGTTCAGGTAGCAAATGTTAAGTAACCAATTCCATGTAGCTAATTTGAAGTAACTAATTTCATGTTGCAAGTCACATAGGGTGGTGATTGGCTAGTTATTTGTTTCCAGAAGGTACTGGAAAAGTCCACTCTTTAGGGCAGGTGTGCGCAAACTAGGGGGGGGGATTTGTCGGGGGGGGGGCACGGGCGGTTGCAGCGCTCTTCCCCAGGCATTTAAATTAAATGCCGGGGGATCATGTGAGGCCTCTGCCACAATAAAACTTACCAGGATTCAGACGCTGTGACGCATCTCCATGGCAACGTGGCGTCAAATGACGCCTCGGGTCATGTGACGTGACATCACAGGCGTCAAATGACGCCACGGGTCACATGACCTGACATGACCCTGGAGCGTCACATGACGCAGCTTCCAGGTAGGAGGGTGGAAGCGCGAGCTCCGGCGCAGGCAGAGCAGGGGGCGCAGCAGGAAAAGTTTGCGCTCCCCTGCTTTAGGGGATGACTTGGTTAAGTAAAGCCTTCTTTTCCTGCCCAGCAGCAGGGGTGGGGAAAAGATTAGCAATGTTTGGGACCTGGGTATTTTTCTCAGATCATAATGTGACCCGCACTGAGGGGATCTCCGGGCTCCTAGCTCTGTAAAAGGGTGAGCAACCTTTCTTGTTTTCTAAGTTAGGATAAGTGTCCCAGTATAGGGCCCTTCAGATCCTACCCTAAAAAGGGATCCTGCCACAGTAGGCCGTAGGTTCTTAACAGCAGAGGCTCATTGAGGAGACCTGGGTGGGACTGCCAATAATTGCAGGAAGAAGATTCCAGCCATGTCTTTGGCAGTACAGGAAAGGCTTGAAAAAGAGCAACTCCGCCTACAAACCTCATGGCTGAGGAAACCCGAGTGTCTACATGTAACTTATGAAAACCTGTCCTGTAATTGGCCTGAAAATTCAGACTGTTCAAATAAAGTTTAAGAAAAGTTCCTGGCGCCTTGTTCAGTTTTTGCTCACCACACCAGCCCTGCACGAAGTTCCAACACCCTGAGATTGAAGGGAACCCCTGAGTATCACCTGTACACACAACATCTCACTTTAGGAGATAGTGAAGCTTATTGGTGTGGCCCCTCTTCTGTTGGCCGGGGGGGGGGGGGGGAGGGGTGTAGCGTTGTTACAAATGCATAACAAACAGTTCAAAGCAGGGCTTAATCATTAGCATGTAAAAGACTGACATTTTACCCCTTCCTTAGAGAGAAGGACATGGTAATAGATGATGAAACATGTATAAGGATAGCTATCTTAGGGATGTTGTTGTCGGCAGATGTTTATAAGGTGTATTTAGTATTATGCATTTTACTTTCTTGTGGTATAGATGAGAAAGTCAAATCGCGCTCTTGCTTCCTAACAGGATCTCGTAGTTGATCAACTCTTCCCTCTTGCAGCTGATGTGATGTGAAGGCACCCCTCCTCCACAGGTCCCGTCGCAGGATGGCTCCAAACGCGGGCAACAGCAGGGAATAAAACACAAAAGCGCACCGAGGGTCAAGATTTAATTAAAACAGGTTAGTAGTAGTAACAATCACTTCGGAGTGAGTTTCTCTGGGGAACCGGCGTTTGAGGCGGGCTACTATTCACGGGTCCTGCGAGAAGCCGCAACCCGAAAGTAAGAACAACGTGGTGCCGAGCCAGGCAGCCCCAGCGCGCGGGTCTACCTCGTAAGCCTCTGCACCATCTCTTTATGCCCAGGACACCACCAGGACTGTTTCCTCTGCACCTCAATACTGGATGTACTTACCCCTATATGTAAGTTTTTATTGTTACTACTACTAACATGTTTTAATTAAATCTTGACCCTCGGTGCTCTTTTGTGTTTTATTCCTTTCTTGTGGTATAGATTGAACCATGCTATAAATGTTGTATTCATAATACATTATTATTATCTATTATCCAGCTTTTGAATTTTTACTTACAAATCATTTTAACATTAAAAACAAAACCTGTTAAAAAAAAGCATACGTTCTTAGTGCAGTTGTGCTTTGCCTTCTGGCAGTCTCTTTCGTACTTTGCTCTGATGGAAGTGAAAGTCAAACATTCTTTTTGCTGCAGATTAATAACTAATCAGTTTAATTGCAGCTGTATTCCAAGAAAAATCAACATCATCGGGATAGAAAACTGCAAACCTGCAGAGTCTAACAACACTATGGAGATAAATATACAATAGACCAGGGGTATGCAAACTGGGGCGTGCCCTGAGATTTTTTTTGGGGGGAGCGGCGGTTACAGAGGCCCCGCGCTCTTCCCCAAGGCATTTAAATTAAATGCTGGGGGACCGCAAGAGGCTGTAACTCACTTGCCTTGATTCAGCGGGCTTTGGTGACGGGTCACCATGGTAATGGGGTCTTGTGATATCACATGACCCCATAGCATAATTTGACGTTGGCACAAAGGTAAGGGGGAGGGGGGCGCGAGCACTGGGGGAGGGCAGGCAGTGGGGCACAGCTCCAAATGTTTGCACACCCTTGCAGCAAACCATAGTTCACATGGTTAAAAAGACAATACCGATAAAGTACCTCACATTAATGTATTATAAACCAGTTAAACAAAAGAGCAAAACTCTGGAGACTTGGAGAAGGTGTGGACCTTAAGGAGATATAAAAGCTATAGATGTGTAAAGTCATAATCTCCCAACAAGAGATGGGAAAAAAATGTTTTCCTAATTTTGGTCCAGCACGGATCGGCGGTTCTTTGGTCCACAGGTCAGTCCCAAAAATGTCGATTTGTCTTCTGCAGATTAAAAAAATATATATTTTTTTTTTAACACCTCCAATTGATCCATTTTGAATCCTTTCACGGATTTTAAGAATCTCTCCGCGGATTCAGCATTCCGCAGATTGGATTCTTAAAACCATCAGCGGATTGCGGAATTCATGGATGGGATTGTTCAAACCCACCAGCGGGTTGTAGCCAATGGCAGTTTTGGATTAATACGCACGGGATTAAACTGTAATAATCCATCGGCTGATTTTACGCCGCGGCACGGATTTCGAATGGCAAACGCTGGGAATTCTGGGAAATGGATTTGGACTGGTTCACCCAGCTCTACTCCCAACCACTTAAATGTTTATGTTTGCGTAAATGTCAATGAAAAAAGGCAAGGAAGTATTGAAAAATAGCAGCTACAAAGTCACCCCCAATACAGGGTCTGGAGAGTACCTCTCATGGGCATGATTAAGGGGCATTTGTGGCTCCGAAACGTCGCCCCCCCTACATTTTTATCACCTCGGTTTTTGCATGTATTGTACGTTGTTTTTCCTCTCCCTTGTTGTTTTTTTAGTGTTTCATTCCCATTGTATCCCCTCCACCCCTCTTCTCCCCGTGTGTTGTTTTTCTCTATGATAGGTACTCTCCAGACCCTGTATTGGGGTTGACTTTGTAGCTGCTTTTATTTTTCAATACATCCTTGCTTTTTTTTCATTGACATTTGTGTCTGTTTTTCTTATTTTGTGTGCTGGGGACCCCTGTTTATATTACTAATTTTTCTTGTGGGTTAGAGTTACCCTATGTTCCCGTGCACCTTATCATTAGTTTCATAAATTTACTTGGCTGTGGAGTGCTACCCAGCACACATACTTTTTATATGTTTGCATGTACTAGATGCAAAAGTTTCTCCTCCCTAAATTATGTTTCTGTCACAGTGGAGATGGGAAAACTGGGCGCTCTAAAAATCGCACTTGTTAATCTTCAAAAAGTTACAAATTACATGTTTACAACATACATTTGAATCTTTCACTTTAAATGGTGCAGTCATTACTATACTAATTATTAGTATTTTTTAGTCATTAGTGCTTTTATTCTTCCTGTTACCCATTTTTAAATAGGTGTGTGTTCGTTTTTGGTTTGCTTTATGGTGATGGCTTGGTTTAGGGATTATCATTATTGCATTAGATATTGGCCACTGTAAGAAATGGTCTTTTTCTAAAAAGAAGTCTAAGCATATGAATGAATAGTTACAGGACAATTGTTGAAATTATGTCTTATAAAATATAAGGTGTTTTAACACTAGAATGCATTTGAAGGTTATTTTTGTTGATCTCCTAGATTCCTTACATTTGAAGTCTATTCTAATAACAAGACTTGACACAAAAGGTCATACTGTACTATGGTCCCAAGTTGCTGCCCTGTTCAGGGTGACACCGAGTGTTTATTAAACAACTGTAGGACCGAGCTGAGTGAGATGTAATTTAACCATTGAAGATATGCTGAAGTAACCATTTTAGTACAAGAAGCTTTAAGCTCCATATATGTTCAGAAGAAGTTCACTTGACATCAGTACTGTATGTAAAGACCATGCTAGGATAGAACAGTTAAAGTTAAGATGGCTGACTGGGTGCTTCTATTTGGATACAAAGTAAGGCTAGAAGGACAAGGCCAGAGACCAGGAAGGAGGGAGAATGATAACATCATGAAGAGAAAGACGAGTTAATATCTGGAGAAGATAACTACAGAAAGCTACTATGTGCAACATTTCTTAAGAATATCATAATCTATTTAAAACATCATCATTGCCCTTCTCACTATTTTTGTATGTAAGTAATTATTTTCTAAATAAATGTTTTGTTTTTGTGTGCAACGACGAGAATGCTGAATTCTGTTTTGCTGGAGTGAATCTATAGAAAAGACGTAATTAAGGACATTTAACAGCCACTCTTCCAATGAAAGAGCTACTAATTAGAGCCAAATCTGCCATGTTGTATCAGTTACCCATTTTAAATATTTAGGTACATGGCTCGCTCATTAGCTACAGTTTGGTTTGCATATTGACCCGTTGACATCCAAAATCTATGTTAAAGCGGGTGTTCAGTACTGTATAGAAATAAATCTTGCCGAAGCCCCAAGAAGATGCTAATGCCAATGACTGATTATAGGGCTAAAGAGTATGGTACAGCACTCCAAATTCACCTTGGCAACCTTGATATTCTTCACAATTCAATATTCCATTTGGTCTAATTCTCCATTTACTCTAATATCTCCATTGCGATATGTTGTCAGTGCAGACACACGGTATATTTTTCCTGTCTTACCTTCGAATACTTTCTGGACAAGTTATACAATTATCTGAGCAGGCTTCTCATCTCTACTGTGCACGGCACTTATCACCCAAGATTCCCCACCACAAGCCTGCTTATGGTCCTACATTTCAGTAAAGAAACCAGTTGTTTTCCTACTCTTACCGGGCGCCTCATATGGAACAATTTACCCGAGTCTCTCGAAACCGCACCCTGTTTAGGATCTTTTAAAAACGTTGGCTGTTTTGTACTTTAAACATGCTTGTAACTGTAATACATAATGTTGTCATCTTAACATACTGTACCAATGGCATGCTTGAAAATAGGACATTTTTTTCCTGGTAAAATATTTGATGAATAAATAGTAAACAATCTAAATAGTAAGTGAATAGACGTTGTCCAGACAGTCCTCAATTTAGCTTTGTATTTTAACACAGAGGTCCCCAGCTCCAGTCCTCAAGGACCACTAACAGTGCAGGATTTAAGGATAGCCTCTCATTAGCACAGGTGGCCCAATCATTTTGACTGAACCACCTGTGCTCTAGCAGTGGTATCCACTGTTAGTGTTCCTTGAGGACTGGAGTTGGGGACCTCTGTTTTAACAGATACCACAATTATATAGACGTAAAAGAAAATCTACATACTTCATCTATGGATATTCCATGTGTCTAATTATCTATCAAGAATGTGCATACATTTTGCTTGGACAAAAAAAATGGATTTTATCTACGCCATGAATAAATCCAATTTATAGTAACTACCCTGCAGCAAGTCTTATCACAATTTAGCTGTAATGCATCTGTTTTAGGGAAGTCATTGTAGCTACTGATCAAAGTCTGGTCAAACCTGGTGCCCAAACAGTCCTAGGATTATCACTAGCAAATGCAACTGCAAACACATTGAAGTCACTTTGCTATTGTACTGTATATACGTACAGACATGTCAAGTAATAAAAAATACAGTGTACACAATCCCACAGATATGGTATGCAACGCGGTTAGTGAGACAAAATGATATTACTATTACTGATGATATTACAAAATGATATTACTATCAAATCCTACAGAAGATGTTCGTATTTCTCATTTGAAAAAATGAAATATTGAAGGTAGTCTTGGGACTCAAGCGGCTAACATCACAGTTCTAGTTTGTATATAGTTATAAGATTGTCTATTGAAAGTGTCTACATTTGAGCTCTTTTTCAGTATCGCTTTGTTCAGTCTGCAGGGGAGAAGTAAGCCTCACACACTCTGCCTCCTCTTATATAGAAGTAAGGGAGGTTTTTGTATCAGAGTTTTGCTCTGTTGCAAACCTTACTCAACTTTTCCACTGCAGCATTGGGTTTTGAAATGAATGGGATGTTTTCAGTGGTAGAATGTGGTTCTACTTTTGAATCAGGACACAATAGTAAAACATAATTGACTCTAACTTGTGTCTAATTTCTCCTTCCAGCTTCACCTCTGCAAGAGTTAACAAGAGTGGCCAGAACAACCACCTGTGGGGTAGAAATCACCTCCATCATCCATGCTCATATAGCTCAAGGTGGACCATCTCATGTTATTTTCTCAGCATTTGCATGGCCATACGTATTTAAGGTAATGTCAGTGGTTCTGACAGCATTACAGAAAAAGATTACAAGCCTCCAGGATGTTTCTCCATTTGGCATTTTGCTTGCCTGTGTGCTCACCAAGTTTTTACATAGCAACTATGTAATTGGACTTATAATTAATAATAATAATAACAACATGTTCTTGTATAGCGCTGCTAGTTTTACGTAGCACTTTACAGAAACATTTTGCAGGCACAGGTCCCTGCTTCAAACTCAGTGCCAGTTTGTGTCTTTACTCACTGAGCCACTCCTTCTCTCTATGTTAAGCTCCTCTGATCCTACCTGCCTGGCTGGAAGGCCCACGCTGGCTGGAACATGTTGCTTTCCAAATTGTGTTATGGAGTTTGTAAACCAGTCATTAAGCAAGTCATATTTGTAACTTAAAAAAAAAAAATAGTTTGTAATGCACATGCTCATTAACGAATGCTAATCTACGTTACTATATCTTAAATACTTTCTGGGTAAGCTACCCGCCTATCTGAACAAGCTCCTCATCCCTACCACACGCAGCAATTACCCCCTGAGATCTGACTCCAAAAGACTGCTCACGGTCCCAAGGTTCAACAAAGTATCCGGCTGCTCCTCCTTCTCTTACCGTGCACCCCACACGTAGAACAATGTACCGGAGACTCACATCCGCCACCAGTCTAAACTCTTTCAAAACTAAAGCTGTCTCACATTTGAATCTGGTCTGTAACTGTTACATACGCCTATAACAGGCCTGCACAACACGCGGCCCGCCTGCACTCAATGTGCGGCCCGCGGCGGCTTTCCACTATCCCCCTCCCACCCAAGTCCTCTCCAGCCCTCCCTCCCAAGTCCTCTCTACCCCTCCGCCTCCCTCCCGAGTCCGCTATCCCGCTCCCCCACGAGCCCGCTCTCCCCCTCCCCCAAGAGCCCGCTCTCCCCCTCGCCCAGGAGCCAGCTCTCCCCCTCGAGCCACGGCAGCAGCGCGCTCTAGCATTGAGGCACTTCCGTGCCTGCTGCTTGCTAGAGCGCGTGTGTGAAGTCCTGCCCCTGCTCTGCCGCCTCCTCTGCAGCAAACCAAGGGGGGGGGGGTCAATGGAGGTGCAGGGGGGAATCATTGGAGGTGCAGGGGGTGATTGGAGGTGCAAGGGGGGTGATTGAAGGTGCAAGTCGGGTCATGGGAGGTGCAAGGGGGGTCATTGGAGGTGCAATGGGGGTCATTGGAGGTGCAAGGGGGGTCATTGGAGGTGAAGTTTTCGTTGGAGGTGCAGGGGGGAGTCGTTGGAGGTGCAGTGGAGGTGCAGGGGAGGGTCATTGGAGGTGCAGGGGAGGGTCATTGGAGGTGCAGGGGAGGGTCATTGGAGGTGCAGGGGAGGGTCATTGGAGGTGCAGGGGAGGGTCATTGGAGGTGCAGGGGAGAGAGATGTGTGATGCAGGGGGGGAAAGTGATGTGAGGTGCAGGGGGGTGATTTGAGGTGCAATGGGGGTGATTTGAGGTGCATGGGGGTGATTTGAGGTGCATGGGGGGTGATTTGAGGTGCAGGGGGAGAGTGATGTGAGGTGCAGGGGGAGAGGGATGTGAGGTGCAGGGGGAGAGTGATGGGAGGTGCAGGGGGGAGAGTGATGTGAGGTGCAGGGGGGAGAGTGATGTGAGGTGCAGGGGGGAGAATGATGTGAGGTGCAGGGGGGAGAATGATGTGAGGTGCAGGGGGGCTGGGATGTGTGTGGTGTGCAGGGGGTTATTGTGTGTTTGATGTGGAGGGGGAGTATTATGTGTGTGGGTGAGGGGGAGAGATGGGAGTATGAGAGATAGATGGGGAGTATCGCAAAGTTTGATAGTGAGGGGTTCTGGGGGAGATATGAGGATGATAATGAAGGTGCTGGTGGAGATATGAGGATGATGATGAGGGGTGCTGGGGGAGATATATGAGGATGATGATGATGATGATGAGAGGTGCTGGAGGAGAGATGATGATGATGATGATGAGAGGTGCTGGAGGAGAGATGATCATGATGATGATGATACCCGTGCGGCCCAATTTTTTTTTCCTTGGAGCAGTTCGGCCCTTCTCACTTTACGAGTTGTGCAGGCCTGGTCTATAACATATTATCTTTAACTGTTTATGCAATGTCTTGTATATAATGTATAACCCTGTTCATTAAATTTGATAAATAAATATTTAGAGCGCAAGTGTATAACTATTAACACTCATAGTTTGACCAATGCACATGTGCAGTGTATTTTTTTAGTCTACGGTAATCCTCGTTCATCCAGGTAACATTACCTTGGTCATTTTGCTAGCGGGCCTTACTTTTGCATATCATTAGCCTTGAGGATACCCATTAAGGTCTGTTACCTACAGTATTTCGGGAACGTAATAATATTTGCACTAGATTAACAACCTAAGAATCTACTCCATCGTAATATATTATCAGATTTAAATAACCTGATAAACTCAACCATGTAACAATACAATACATATATTTCAGAAATTATTCATAGCTTTTTATATTTTGCACTGGTAGCAAAGAATAAAGCAGCATAATGAGAAATGCCATGGAAAATTATGTATCTATATATCTCCATCAATAAAGCCAGGGTGTAGAGCACACTCGGACATCTATAGATAAATGTTGGGGTGCAAGCAAACAAGATGACCACTGGCACTCACAGGGTTTGCATTAGAAGCATATAGTTTAAACGAATGATCAATGTTTCAGTCTTAAACAGAGGATCTTCCTGAAGATAGTGAGAAAGCTCCTCTGTGTAGGACTCAAACTTGTCATCTTGATTGAGAATAGTGGGGAAGATCTGCACAAAGCTGGAAGAGTGAGGCTCAATCCCGAGCCACCTGGGTAATGGGACCTGGATGCGTCCTACGTAGGGACTGGAGGGCTGATCGGATGGAGAGTCCAGCTGCAGAAACCCGGAAGCAAAAGAAGCTGCTAACGGAGGGGATCACCGGATATAGTGGTAGCAAGACCTTTGCAAAGTATGGACCTGCCACACACAGTAACAATACATGAGCTCCAACGGTGTCACAGTACTTCTATTATAGGCTTAACCACCCAGGATTGGGAGGCCGATCAAGTGACTGACCATACAGAACACATGCTCACCATTTATGTGGATAGTATAAAAGCTGTACTCTGAATGTTATGTGGTGATCCTATCCCTAAGGATCACAAGGTTAATGGTATCTGTTGATAGATATACCCAGTGGCATATTTACCATTAGGCCTGATAGGCAGGGCCTGGGCCGCAAATTTCCCTTTCATCAATTGCCATGGCAACGCACCGCCATGTGATGTCATATTACCATGGTAACACGCCACAGCGTCATTTGATGCTTAAGAAGGAGGAGGGCAGCAGGAAGGATGAGCGCTGCACCAGGTAAGTGCATAAGGGCAGCAGTTTTGGAAATCTGCCACTGCATATACCCTATACATAAATCAGTTGGGGAAATACACACAAACACTGTGACAAACAGCTCCCTTTATGTAGCATTGCCGTTAGCCCAGGCTCTTCTCAACACAGTCTTCTAGGGTTTAATTTGTAGAAAAGGAGGACAAACACGTGTATACACACACAAGAGGCACTCAGCCCTCAACCTATTACCACGTGTATTACTACTGTGAAGCGCTATGTACATTAATGGCGCTATACAAATAAAGACATACAATACAACCTTCAGCAGTTTATTTTTCCATTAGTGACACTAAACATTTCAAACACCGCCACTTTAAGAAACAAAAGAAATCATAAAAATAACATCTACTCCTGTCAGGAGTCTAACTCACATGCATAGCCCTATCTGCAATGTTGTCCGGCTAAGCCAGTTACCAACTTTAAATAACACACAGATATAACATTGAATCCTTAACTGTCAGATGGGGACAGATTCCCTATAGATTCTCAGATGCTGCAACATGTGAGGGGGCCGTCTACCCCGAATCGGATCCTGGGGAGCAGCATCCTCCCTGCCTCCAAGCTCTATGAGAGACTGAAGCAGCCAACCTAACTGCAATATATACCTCTTCCTCAATTAGGAGAGCAGGTGAGTGAAAACCAGAACCACTGAAAAACCTGGCCTGGAGTTTCCATCCCACAGTCTCAGCAAATGTGAAACTGTGGAATGGATAATTTTTTCCACTTTCTGCCTTAAATTGGACAGACAGCTGCCTAATATTCTGGGATGACACACACACACACACACACACACACACACACACACACACACACACACACACACACACACACACCTTCCTGTAGAAGTTTAAACTTATGGCGGAAAGAGACCTGCAGTACTTCCAACATTGCAGTGACCAGATCTAAAGCACAAAGCAGTTCTAAGAAATCTCATGGCTGGTGGCTATTTTCAACCCTCTTTTCTGCCAAAGGAGACTGCAAAGCAAAAGACTGCAGCCCCCTCTTGGAGCAAAGGGGTTAAAAGGACAAAAATATGATATTCCATCTTCTTTGTATGATAGGATGAAAAGGGAAAAGTAAAGGTTATTCTGAACCCCTTAAGTCTACATCTCCGTCGCCCCAAAGGGGCGCAGCCAAAGGGTGTGAGCCTTTTGCTGCCGTTCGCTGATATTTGTTGGTGTTAAAATTGCTGTATTTCAATCTGAAACTCTCCAACCCTTTTATCCCCTGCACCCAATTTTCTACCTCCATGAAATGTCTGTGAATTGACTGTATAACCCTGTTCATTTAATGTAACCATGTATTGTTATAACTCTGTTCCCAGGACATACTTGAAAACAAGACTCCAATCCTCAAGGGCCACCAACAGGGTAGGTTTTCAGGAAATCCCTGCTTCAGCACAGGTGGCTCAATCAGTGGCTCAGTCACAGCTAGGAGCACCGGCATATTGAATTTTGAGACCTTTAGGAAGTGTGCCTGCAACTCTATTTTTTGGTCAGTCAACAACTGAGCCACCTGTGCTGAAGCAGGGATATCCTGAAAACCTGACCTATTGGTGGCCCTTGAGGACTAGAGTTAGCCACCCCTGCCTTAGACCAACGCATTCCCTCCTGAGTACAGGACTAGCAGAGCCTAGGAGGATGAGGTAACCCTACTGTACACACCCTACAGTTAATGTTAAAAGCCAATGGCGCATCTGCATTACCTACATCAATACATTTCTTCATATTTATTTCTACATAGCACCAACCATGCGATTTACAGTGAGAGCATACGGACGCTTACAAATACATGGGGTGACATACACAGAACACCAGACATGAGTATAAACACGCTCATCCCCAGGACATTACAGTCTAACGTGCCCTATTGTAAACCCCACAACAACTATTAACCCCTTGTGAATAACTATTTTGTTTTAAATCCGGTGATATCCATCAGGCTTCGTGGCTACAAATACAATAGGGGGAAATTACACTGAAACCCTTTACTGCCAGATGGCTCAGGAATGTATTGCAGAGATACAATGTAGCACGCAGTCTGTTCAGACAGTGACATAGAATGTTATGTTAGAAGGCTATATACAGAATAGAAGGGTGAAATATATCAGACCATATAGCCATACTGCATATAAACATTTAAAAATATAGCCCTGTCATCTTTTTAATCCATTGATGTAATATTTGAATCTTATGTTACAATACTTTATAAAAAAAAAATATGTATACAGTAGTTATAAATAAAAAATATTATTGCAACAGCCTCCAAAGTAAAAGTCTGCTGATTGAGTTCAGATCCAATATCAAAATGGTATCTATAATGTTATATTCTATCCCTATAAATAATTACCTATAGCAATAACAGGTTCCATAATCAGACACAACTAAAAGACGTATATGAATGTTAGTACGGTAGTTCTACAGATAATAATTCTGTAAATTGATTTTGTATTTGTTTGATTTGCAGCTATGTAACATTTATCTGTAGCATAAGAGATTGACATCAAGTAACCGTCCGTGTTCAAGCTTCTTCCCTTATATATTAATATGATATGCTGCACAGCAAGTTAGTATGTTCCTTATGGGCTAAAGCAGGGGTGGCCAACTCCAGTCCTCAAGAGCTACAACAGGACAGGTTTTCAGGATATCCCTGCTTCAGCACTGGTGGTGCAGTCTTCGACTGAGCCACTGATTCAGCCACCTGTGCTGAAGCAGTCCTGTTGGTAGCTCTTGAGGACTGGAGTTGGCCAAAATCTGCTTTACATGGAGAAATACGTCACCAAAAGAATTCATTAAACTATTTAGGGTTTTCAAGCCTCTCCAGCAGTGAATGGGGTCGCCTCATTTGCTGAGCCAAGCATTGCAGGATCTCTCGCGGTTAAGGGTTAAATCTTCTGCTAAGAATAAGCGCTCTGGGAGACAGGAAGTGTACGTATAGCAATGCTCAGTATCATCATACAGCACAGGATGGGGCTAAAAGTGTCTGCACTCACACATGCAGTGCTACAGTACTGTTAGGGCTGAAGCTTAGGTGCTGTAGTGACTCGTTACAATAGTGAAGGGGGTGTCTGTTTATATTGAATTGTATTTAACCCTTCTGCTGCTGGAGGGGCCAACAATGTATTGCACAGCAGTGAAAGGTTTAATCAAGTCCTGAAGAGCTAGCAACAGCCAGGTAGGTATTGGGGATCTCAATGCTTCAGCACAGGTGGCTCAATCTGGCTCAGTCGAAGACTGCACCACCTGGGCTGAAGCAGGGATATCTTGAAACGCCAACCTGTTGGCAGCTCTTGAGGCCTGGATTTGGCCACCCCTGGGATAATGAATACAATAGATGAAGAAAAACTAAAGTTAACCCCCTCTGGGGGTTGGGTAGAGATAACATGCCGTTTGTCTCTTTCAATGGCTTGTGACTAAGTCAAGGACCCTTATTCCTGAAGCCATCTTCTTGCTCCGAAAGGCTTAGGCTGAGTCCCCGCTGGCGCTGAGCTTGGCGCGGTTAATGCATATATATATATGCATGTTCCCGCTCACGCGAAGTTGCAGGACACCCGGCGCTCATGCTCTAAGCATGAGCGCGCTCAGCGCCAGCGGGGACAAAGCCTTAGGCTCCATCTCCTTGTAGTGGAGCCTAGAGCTTCCTGAGCAAGGGAAAGACGGCCTCGCCGCACATTGAAAAGGGAACAGTCTCCCGCCTTTAGTGACAGAGTAAGGCAACAGATTGTTGCAGGTACACCAGAGAAAAACTCCATGGTATGTCTTGTGTAGTTTTTTAATCGTTTTTTTCAGCAAAATACGTTATATCCCTCCCTACAGTATGTCAAGATATACAGTATCTCATAACATTGTACCCCCAGATAACACAAGATATCCTGGTGACATTCAAAACATCACAGAGTTTCCATAGCATTTAATCGCACCATATAGCAATAAAAATATATGTATCTAGATTGTAAGCTCTCAGGACTAGCAGAGCCCTCATTACCTTCAGTATCTGTTTGTTCTCATTTACTATGTCATATCATGTTTATGTAATATTCATAACTCTGTACCACACTGCAGAACATGTTGCACTTCAAAACAATATTATTAATAATAAATATATATATTTTTTTATATACACATACAAATAAATGTGTATGTACAGTATAAAAAATATATATCCCCGTATAGAAGAGAACAACGATGCCTGCTGCATCTGTTTAATGTGCGTACACCTACAGCACAGCCACCTCCGCGTTACTGAGACCTATTATTCTGAGCCAGCAGGGCTGGGCTGGGGAGTCCCGAGATGGAATTCATACTCCGAAATAAAACACACTGTGCCCACATCGCTTTTATACACTGCAACTGCCAGTGGTTTTCACACTCTGGAGGAAACACCCATACCCTTTCAGTTTCCCTAAAGGTACAGCATGCTAGGTATTAAATACTCCAGCTTTAGATTCATTGCTCTGAAACTTCTTCCTCTTCCCGTAGGGCACACAAAAAAAAAAGATCCCCCCCCCAGCGTCACTGCTTCCTCATTGCGAAACACCATCTCTTAGTCTGCGTTACGTCCTCTACAGCAGGGGTGGCCAACTCCAGTTCTCAAGAGCTGACCAACCGGTCAGGTTTCCAGGATATCCCTGCTTCAGCACAGGTGGCTCAATCAGTGGCTCAGTCGAAGACTGAGCCACTGATTGAGCCACCTGTGCTGAAGCTGGGATAGCCTTAAAAACCTGACCTGTTGGGAGGGGATTTCAGGAGTGGAGTTGGCTACCCCTGCTCTACATATTCTCTGAGATACAATAGGCTGCCCTCCAAAGAAACAGCCTCGCTATTTAATGTACAGAAAAGCCACACTGACCTGCTAGTCTTCTCTCTCGTCTGTTTCTCTGTGACTGGCCGTGGAATGCAGGAACGGGCAGGTAAAGGATCTTAGCTCCTCCTCTGATCACTGAAGTGCAATATTGGAAGGCTGTCAGTTTCTCGCTCTCTCTCCCTATTCAAAGACACACCCCCCGACGCTTACTCAATACACTTCCTTATCTCGTGCTGTTATGAATCCGACACAAGAATGTGAGAGAAACACACACACACAGTGTGATACAAAGAAGGAAGCGCTGCGAAGTTTGATTGCTCCGGCAACATGGGGCTTTAAATAAATTCGAGAGCTTTTTTTTTTTCCCTCACTCTTTACTATTGTGGCCTCATTTCTGTATATTTACTTTCACTAAAATACAGCACAGATTGGTATCAAAGAGCAGTTGAACAGAAGAGGGATTTAACCCTTACTTGCAACAGAGGTTATGTAAAGCTACTATCTCTGCTAGGGTGTTATTCATTAAACTGCCATAGGGTTGATGGGGGGGAATATCGCACAGAAATAACCTTTGACTTCGAAGGGAGTTTCCGAGCGATAGGGCCTGAAATCGAAGCTACAGTGGCGGCCGCCTTTAACCTCCTGTGGCCGTTTCCCTGCGATTTTTAAAATCGCGGGCAGATGCGGGCCATTTTCGGCCGTTTTGGGCACCGCGGGCGCTTTCATTGTCTAGCGCTAAGTGCTTTCGTTGTGCTTTCATTGTCTAGCGCTATTAGCGCTATCTGATGAATGCAGGACGCGCGGCCAAGTCCGTGAGAAACGGAAAACATCCCCGAATTTTTTCGGGGATGTAGGAGGTTAGAAGGGTCCGCGGCTGTATTGCAGTTTAATGAATGACACTCTGGTTACTTCCATTCTTTCTCCTGTATATAGTAGGGGAAAGACTCCACAGATAGAGATATTAACAGCACGTTTGTAGCGATGAATTTCAGTCTTGTGTTTCTGTCAGTGCATCTGGCGCTCCGCTTCTCATCTCTGCTAAGAGTGAACCTGCGATTTGGGGCCGGTCAATAGAAAGGTCCCTGGTGGGAAAATCAAAACATGTGAGATTATAAACGAATTTGTATGTCATGTAAAATAACAGAAATAGGAAATTATAATTACGATCATTGGGATTATCCGAATAGTTTACCTGAAAATATGATTGTAAATTTAGCAGTAACTAGGTATTCAATGTCAGTAACAAAAATACACAATGCTACATCCAATGTGACAAAATGCATAGTTAAATACTTCAATGTTAGTATTCTCATGAGTAAGGGTCATTTAGTTAAACCCTTTGACCAAAGCGTTATAAGTCTGCAGCCACTTCACGGCATGACCAGTATGCAGCCACGTCACAGCATGACCAGTATGCAGCCACGTCACAGCATGACCAGTATGCAGCCACGTCACAGCATGACCAGTATGCAGCCATGTCACGGCATGACCAGTATGCAGCCACGTCACAGCATGACCAGTATGCAGCCACGTCACGGCATGACCAGTATGCAGCCACGTCACGGCATGACCAGTATGCAGGTCCTAACAGTACCTGTGAAAAGTCTCATTAACCTCTGCGGTGGAGGGAGATTGGTCCCAGTGGACCTGTACAGGAACATGGAAAGATAGCAGTTGATTGGAGGTTAGTGGCTCCTCCTCCAAGGGTTTAAGTTCAAATACAAATACATATAAAACCCTTAATACATACAAAAATCCACCCAGCCCCCAAATACATACAAAACTCCACCTCCTATATACATATACAAAAAACCACACCCCCAAATACATACAAAACCCCACCCCCCAAATACATAAAAAACACACTTACCTTGAGGATGGTCTCTGGCTTCTGGTGCCCCAGCTCTCCCCAGCTGCTGCAGGCCTCCCTCACTCCCCATGCTGTTGCGAGCATCACACTCACTCTCCCATGCCTGGCCTCTCTTCGACATTGGTGCACGCCGGCATGAGAGACAGGCCCAGCGTGGGAGAGTGAGAGAGGCCCATAGTTGGGGAGAGCCAGGGCCCAGTGGCAACCAGAGGACCGGCAGCCGACCAAAGAAATAGGGCCCGACTTCTGGTCAGCCTCAACTTCCAGCGCTGGCCGCCCGGGCCCCTCGCAGTCACTGGCCCTGGGACACTTTTCCCATCTCCCCCCATGTCGGCGGCCCTGCCCTATTGCGCCCTTTTTGTATATCCTCTTTTCCCAGCATGGCTACACTCATAATAATCATAATTGAAATCATAATAAGGGAGGGAAGTGGACTGCCATGAAGAAATGGAAATATCGGTAAGTATATTTCTAATTTCCTTCTACATCCTCTATGGCAGTCATAACCAATGGGATGTACCAAAGGAATTAGTTCGCTAGGGTGGGTCCATCCATGGTAGTTAAAGGAATTACACTTTGTAAAACCTTCTTCCAATATCTCACATCGGCCGATGCCTGGAGATCTAATCTGTAATGTTTTGAGAAAGTGTGCAACGATGACCATGTTGCAGCCTTACAAATATCTTGTGCGGTTTCCTAAGCTTTTTCCACCCAAGAAGTTAACATAGCTCTAGTTGAGGTAGCTTTAATAGTTTGTGGTTGAACCGTGTCCATAGAATGGTATGCGTTGCTGATAGTGGCTGTGATCCAGCTTGAGATTGTTGCGGCAGAGGCCACTTGCCCTTTTCTAGGGCCCTGGAAAAGTAGAAACAGTCTCAGAGTTTTTATGAACTCGGCTGTCTTTTGGACATATAATGCCAAAGCTCTAACCACTTCTAAATTATGTAATCGTTTCTCCTTTATGTTCGAAGGGAGAGGGCAAAAGGAAGGAACCCAATATCCAGATTCATCATGAATTCGGACATCACTTTAGCACGAAAGTGAGGAACCATCCTCATCACAATTTTGCCTTGATGACTTTGGAAGTATGGTTCTTTGCACGATAAGGCATGCAAGTCTCCAACTCTGCGTGCTGTAGTGATTGCGGTCAAGAACACTGCCTTGAGTGTGAGTGTTTTAATCGATAAATCCTTCAAAGGTTCAAAGGCTGTAGATGTGAATGGCTCTAACACCAGATTGAGATCCCATGTGGACATAGTGGTTTTATTCCGTGGTTTTATTCTGATCCGATTGAGAGCCATTTGCTTATTGAGAAGGGTGCCCTTTTACATAGTTTCATAATTACATAGTAGATGTTACATAATTACATTGTAGATGAGGTTGAAAAAAGACATGCGTCCATCAAGTTCAACCTATGCTAAATTTACTGCTGCGACACACTTTATTCGAGCAAATGCCCAGTTTGTACCTGGCAGATACCTGGAATGCGCCGCTCCTCACCTCTGACAAGCCCCGTTGCGTTTGCCTTCCCAGCCATGGTTCATGCCTGGCTGACGGGCGGCTGATCTGTTAAATGATAATGATTAGGATTTAATAGGCTGCAATGCAAAATAACGCAATGCACTCGGGCAGAAAACAGTCACAAACCTCAATATACCCGAGTATACCCGAATTCGCGGGACTAGCCGAGCTCGAATAAAGTGTGTCGCCAGTGTAGATGACAGATACTTTATCCTATATCTACTGCACCGACACACTTTATTCGAGCAAATACCCAGTATGTACCTGGCAGATACCTGGAATGCGCCGCTCCTCACCTCTGACAAGCCCTGTTGCGTTTGCCTTCCCAGCCTGGGTTCATGCCTGGCTGACGGGCGGCTGATCTGTTAAATGATAATGATTAGGATTTAATAGGCTGCAATGCTTCACGTGTCTACCAGATGGCATAAATTCATGAATTGTAATGCAGTACAGGCATACCCCGCATTAGCGTACGCAATGGGACCGGAGCATGTATGTAAAGCGAAAATGTACTTAAAGTGAAGCACTACCTTTTCCCCACTTATCGATGCATGTACTGTACTGCAATCGTCATATACGTGCATAACTGATGTAAATAACACATGTGTAACAGGCTCTATAGTCTCCCCGCTTGTGCACAGCTTCGGTACAGGTAGGGAGCTGGTATTTCTGTTCAGGACGTGCTGACAGGCGCATGTGTGAGCTGCCGTTTGCCTATTGGGCGATATGTACTTACTCGCGAGTGTACTTAAAGTGAGTGTACTTAAAGCAGGGTATGCCTGTATATATATATACTGTGCAGTATTGCAGCCAGCAGGAATAAAATGCTTCAATCCCTGCCTGGAAAATAACGCAATGCACTCGGGCAGAAAACAGTCACAAACCTCAATACACCCGGGTATACCCGAATTCGTGGGACTAGCCGAGCTCCAATAAAGTGTGTCGCCAGTGTATACTTACAGTATATTGATCCAGAGGAAGGCAACAAAAAACCCCAGTGTCATATCAACCAATGATATCTCATAAGAGGAAAAATAAATTCCTTCCTGACTCCAATAATTGGCAATCAGATTACTCCCTGGCTTAACATCCTTCCCATGTTTACTTATTTGGTATATCCCTGTATACCTTTCCTTTCTAAAAAGATGCCCAACCTTTTTTTGAACAAATCTATTGTATCTGCCATCACAGTCTCCATGGGTAATGGTGATGGAAAGGGGGTAACCAGGCTCACAATAAAGGTTAAGCCCATGAATGGTTACCCCTGATCCATTTATAAGGGTTCAGGAGTGTTTGCTCTTGGACCCAGTAACAATGTATGCTTTACATGTACTTTCTGTTAATAAAGTATTTTTTGTGTTTTTGCCTTTCCAGGGATGCCAGCAAGCAGAGATTGGTGCAAATTGGTGCACGCTTGGAGTGAAATTTAGAACATATGACGTAATGGTCAGATCATTTATAAATAACTGACCTGCAGTCATACTGTACATGGCGAGCAATACTGATCTGACTGCTCCTCCCACAAATTCCAAGATTGTTGCACCCCCTCCTCATCCTCTCTCTCCATATCCTCTCACCCTCCCACCTCCCTCGTCCTCTCACCCCCCTCCCTTCATTCACTCTCATCCCCCAGCCCTTCATTCTCTCTCACCCACCCTCCATTCATCCTCTCTCACCCCCTCCCTTCATCCTCTCTCACCCCCCTCCCTTCATCCTCTCTCACCCCCCATTCATCCTCTCTCACCCCTGACCCTTCATACTCTCACCCCCCTTTCTTCATCCTCTCTCTCTCCCCCTCCCTTAATCCTCTCACCCCCCTCCCTGTCATTATCACACCCCCTAACTTCATCCTCTAACCCCCCCTCCCTTCGTCCTCTCACCCCACAGGACAGCCAGAGAAAACACACACAAAACAGTACAAGTACAAATACACACACACACACACACCAGGCCAAAACAGAACAAATACAAAGGACACAGCCTCACCTCTCTCTGGTCCATGCTTTTCCTCCGCTCTTTGGCCCCACCCCCAGGCTCCTGCCACCTCCATCCTGATTGGCAGCTGCTGTGTAATGCAGCCAATCAGGATGGAGGAAGCTGCTCAGCCCCTAGCAGCAGCAGTCCTCCTCTATCCCTTCTTGGGGGAAATCCAGCGATTGGTTACTAAGTCATGAGAGGCAATACCGGACAAATACATGTCCGGCATTATCTCTCATTTTTTACCGGATAGAGTAACCAAATACCGGGCTGTCCGGTTTATTACCGGACACCTGGCAACACTATCCACGCCACCAGACGTGACATCATCGTCACCGTGCTCAAACAGAAGTGACACCCTCGGTCCTCCAGGCTGTGGGAACAGGCTCTGCAGTCCTCCCAGACTCCATGGCACAAACCGTATGAAACCATGCGTTAGCCTCCCATGGCCACTGGGCAAAGAAACACATCCCTTATACCGGTGTCAGAACTTTGCTGTCCTACCCCAGCTCCGAGGAGGAGCTATATCACATTAGTCATGACTGCAATGGAGGATGTAGAAGAAATAACCAATTAATTGCCAAACTCATTTACCTTATATGTGCATGTGTGACTGTGCTGGTTATCACCAAAATATGGCCAAGCTGGTTATCGCCAAGAAGAGGGTGGAAAACATTGGGCTAGCAGTTGTGCAGTGGTGTAGTGTAGGTTTAATACCTACAGTATCTGCGTCTATGACAGTGGGTCTTATAGTTTCTTCCGACACTGAATTAATGTTGATGGGGCTGATATGTTTCTGTATGCCAAGCTAATCTTCAGCTATAATATATAGGTCCAGGAAGCAGTGTTTGGCTGGGTAGGGCTCCCATACTAGTCAGGCTCTGTTCCGGGCTCTGGTGCACTCCTGTATCCAAGCAGAGTTCACCTACCCTGTGGCCACTGGGCAGGTACCAGAGCTCACGTTTCAGTGGGGTTTAAAGTTGCAGACCAAGCAATATCCTACATGTATTTTTTTATTTTTTTTAAAAATAAATCAGCTCTTTACTATGAGAAAATATGTGGCAATTTTTTCTTAAACCAGTCTAAAATATATTTTTAATGTATTATAATGTAACAAGCATGTTTTTATTCTATAGCAACCATTTACAAAGTCACATCCCCTTCCTCTTCGGAAACAGGCTCTGGCACACCCCTTTTTGAGCCCTGCCCTCTCTCAAGCAGTGCACCAATTATATCTAGTGACTGCCTGATCACATGATCTTCCCCACAGAATTTTGCATCTTGGGTCCTCTTCTGCTGCACTGACAGATATTTAGTGAACCCCTGAGCCGAATCTTCGCCGATCGATCAGAAGGGAACGGGTCGATCGTCAACTTAGCTAATTACTTATCATTGTGTGGATTGCATTGATGCACATATTAAAGGGGAAACAATCAAAAATTAAAACGGCAGCTTGGACTGCTGCTTTAGGCCTTGTTCAGGGTGCCAGAGCCAGGAGTTGGAGGGCGGGCGTTCGCGAGGGCGAGCGGCAGTCTGCTGGGCGATGTGTGTTCATCCTCCCCAGCAGACTTTTTCAGGAGTTGAGGGGGCGGGGCTACACACAGCAGGTTAGGTATCGGTGTTGCAGTCTTGAAATCATTCTCAAGAATGATTTCATTGGCTGCCGAGGTCCCAGTGACGCTGCTGCAGCTTCAAAAAACAACCTGGCTTGTTTATTGAAACTGTAGCCAGCGTCAACTCCGTTCTTCGGAGACAGGGCAACTTCTACCCTGACAACCACAGTTCACTTTAAATACATTGTGTCCCACGGCAGCTCGCACGTAAGCACGCCCTCCCTCCGAAGCCAGCACACTGACGAGGCCTTAAGCGGAATTTTCTGCTCGGTATCCCCCCATATGTTTACTTTTGAATTCAACTTCCTCTTTTAGTGCACGTTATATTTAATTACAGGTGCACTGGTAAGGTTTTTGTTTTACTCAGTTTTAAACCTTTTTCTGGTTAGTCTTATGGCCAATCAGATGTTATATTCACTGATTGGATGGCTTTGCCAGCCAATCAGTGAATACAACATCTGGTTGGTCATAGGGTTTAAAAATAGGCTAATACTCGCCACCTCACTAACTCGCCATAAAGGTTTAAAAATACGCTAATGCTGTACTGTACTCACCTGTCTCCTTTCCTTCTGCATGCTTCCTATCTGTGTAAGAAATAATGTCTCCAGCCTGCAGAGAATATTTAAGAGTTGGTAATTGTGGCTTTAACACAGAGTGGAATCTATTGAAATACATGGCATATTCTGATGTCTGGCATTGAAGTAAATACCTTAGCAAACAGCCTCAGGTCATTTTGATAAATGTGTAACGGCTATTCCACCACCCAATCGCATATAGAGTGTATGTGAGGGGGAACCTAATGTTACCAGGTGTGGTGCTTTACCTGTTAGGCTCACAGGAGGCCTGAGCCTCCACCAATGAGAGCCTGGGGTGTATCCTCTTGAACAATACTATATGGTGCAGCGCCTCCACCTGCAATGGCTCCCAGCAGAGCGGGAGTTGTTCCTCGCAGGACACATACAAATGAACACATACACTAGATGTAAAATAGCAACAGTTTTTACTATATGCAGAATGTAACTTAACACATACATCAGCAATAGACAACAAGATATATGTACCACCCTCTGCCACTAGCTGGCAGCTATAACCTTGCCCTAACTGGGCTATAACCTTCTTAGCCCCTAACTGGGCTATACACTTACACCCCCTTCCCAACATCGTGTCCAAAGAGTCCAAGCCCACCCAAGTGTGTGAACAGGCCTGTCACATGTGAGGAGCAAGTTAAAGTTGCTACCCTTGCCAACCTCAGCGCATTGCGCGAACCTCGCGCCAACCACAACATGGCCGCCGCGGCTATCTGCGCATGCGCAACCCTTCGTGCATGCGCAAGCATCAGGACCCCGACGGCGCCGGCCCAGATGGCGCCGCCAACCGGGAGAAGTCGCCATCCCCTTCTACCACTGCCACAGGGGTAAGGCAGGAGGAAAAGGAAGATCAGGGGAACTGGGGGTGACCCCCTTACAAATGCATTCAGTCTATTTTGTTTCTATGGGTTGTGGGGTCTGTAAATGTGTTTTTCTTGTCTCAGTCTGTGATCTACAGTCATTTCAAGTCAAACTGAATGGATAAGAACATAAGTGGGACTTTATAGAGTTATGATCTTCATGTTACAAATTGAGGCACAAACAGCTATGAACAGATGAGTCCGTTTCCATGTCACTTTGGTGATGGCTATGGGAGGTTGTTTCCACAACTGTAACTTGTTTAATTGGGGAGGGCCGGGCTCTTACCTACCTGTTTGACACCCAGAGGGATCAGATCATATTTTTCATTCATATTAAAAGAAAAACACATCTAACCCCTCATTTTTAGCCCTCAGACTTATAACTATTGCTGAGGTGGGCCCTGAGTCCTTCTCAATAAGCGAATGGGCCACACGTGGCCTACAGTCAAATGATGGGAGAAAATGCAGACAGTATATGGATGGTACAACGGGTTTACTGTACCCGTAATAACTAGGCAACCTGTGGCCCTCAGCAGAGGATAACAACATACAGTATTAATACAATTCCCAATAACGCTGTGTGGGTGTGAGTCAGTGTCAGTGGTGCTTTAGCCACCCAATCCTGGCTACATTGGCTCTTGTGAAGGTGCCGGCACACTGTGGGAGCTCGTTGTGTATGAATTGTTGCAGGCCTGTACCTCGGAAAGGGTGCTTCGGTACCACTGTGCTTTGTAGCCGTTGAGTGTCCCCTCTGACGGCGCTTGACATCTTGATCGCGTCCTTACTGTAACCTCCCCAAATCTCCTGCAGTCACATGCACATGCGCACCCTCTAAAATCCTTGACTGAACCTGATAGCACTCATGTCCGCATAGCTCTGACTCAACATGGCTGCCAACACCTCTATAAAAAGACTCCTCTCCCTCATAGTCCCTCCTCGCCCATAACAGCCATTCTTATTGGCTGCTCTCATGTCCATTAAAGTCACATGTCTAAAGCACATTGGAGAGGAACCTGCCAGGGGGCAGTGTGAGTGTGTGTGTGACCTCATCACGCAGGGGGTAACACTTATCTGAAAGTTTTGCTCCAAATTTCTTTTATTGAGATAATGGAAGAGTACCTGTTTTAATTGTCATGCAGCGGATAGTGAAAAGACAAATACATTAAATGAATATGTAGCATTTGAATCAATAAAGCTCAACAAAATTGCAATCCAAAAAGATGTACCGTACAGTATATGAATGTTACATTGCCATGAGAAATAAAGTACAATACAGCTAAAAGAGAGAAGGAATATAATACCACTTTCCTAAATAGATCTGAATTTAATCCCAATTTACAGAGCAGATCTATCTCTTTTACCAAAGCTTCTGCACCATTATCCCCTAACACCTTGAATGGGGATGGATCACTGGCAGGGAAATTCATGCATCCAATAAAACCTACTTAGCATCAAAAACAAAACCCCAAATACTTTCAATAGAAGTTGACTTTGGGGGAAAACTGTTCATCTTAAAAATAAAAGCGTTGATAAATAATCTCCTCTTGTGCTTGTTATAAAGTTGTGAGGTCTCGGAAGCAGTGTCCCTGTGGGAGGCGAGTGAGAGACTCTCCGGCATGTGTTGCGGAGTGTAAGCTCTCAGGACGAGCAGGGGCCTCATAACCTTTTGTATCTGTTTGCACTTGTTTGTCCTTGTTAGCTATGCCATTCTGTTTATGTACAGATGTAGTAAGGCTCACTGCTCCCGGTGCTGTGGCCGAAGAAGCATATGTCCACGGCACCGGGAACAGTTTCACTGCCGGAGGTCCATGCTCCCGAATGGAACGCCCCACGGCATTAATCCACTGGTGTCGCGACCTCAAGGGTCGTGTGGCAGCAGCACCAGGAACAGTAAGGTTACTTACATCTGTAATTGATCATTCGGTTCCACCATAGTTCCGCGCCGAGGAATATATTGGCGCTTTATAAATAAACAATAATAGCAATAATAATATTGTGTTCTCTTGAGTCCTGGGAAGTTGGGCACTAATGTATACATATGTATTATTTCTGTCTCTGCCTGCACAAGTAGGTGGCAACTAATTAAAACTAATCAAGTCGCTCCAATGCACACCAAGCTGGACTTTACAATCTAATTAAAGGAAACTACTAATTAAAAATAAAGGATACGGCTTTTTTTTTAAATCGGAACCACAACATTTGGTAAACTAAATAGAGAACTATATGACATGAAGGACATGCTGTATGGTGCAATTCTTAGTTAAGACATTGTGACAAACGCCCCTCTTTTGTAGTGCTGACGTCTGTCTGGGTTCTTCCCGACACAGTCTTCTAGGGTTAATTATACAACAAACAGGTTCATGCAAAGTATTATGCTGCTTAACTCAGGCTTCTGCCTGCTTTATTTTCATCCAAGTAAGGTACTGCAGCTTTAACATGTGTAGGTTAGAGGTACTCAGATACTTTCATTCAGCAGTTCCCACATTTCAGTGTTACAATATTTCCCACACTGTTATTTCAAGAAATAAAACCAAAATCATATAAGCAAATCCTATCCCTTTCAGGGATCTAACTACACATCAGAATCAGTCTCTCTAACAGCTGCTGGCCAACTAAACTGGTTCCCCAGCTTAAAACAATGCTCTCTCATTTAGGGACACAAGATACAGCACAGTCTTTTAGCAACAGCAGTAACCATTTGTTTTTGTCTTATCTGTTCGTGGTGTCCAGGCAAATCCTCTGGTACTGTCATACGTGGAGAGGCCGTCAACCTCGATACTGGATGCAGGAGAGTAGCGACACCCCCAGCCCCCAGGCTCCAAGGAGAGAGAGTGAAATGCAAAACCTCTCTGCTCTAAGTACCTGTGCATGTGATTAGAAGAGCAGGTGAGGGAGAACTAGAGCCATTGTAATCTGTGGTCTGGATTTTCCATCCAGCTGCCTGAGTTAATGGGAAGCTGTGGAACGGATCATTAACTATTCCTGCACTTTCTGCTCTAAAACGGGGCAGAAAGCTGCCTAACATCTTTGGACTATGTCACAACATACTGTGTGCAATTAATAAATCAACATACTTTAGGACATATTCAGGAAGCAACAATAACAGGACATGAGATGTTAAAACTGTTGAAGTGAATAGGATTAATGGGGCAAAGGCTACTATCAAATATTAAGAAATTACCCTTTTAATGCCTGGTCAATGTGAAAACAGAGCATTCTGGACCTGTAAGGAAGGGGCAGCATGACAAAAGGCAGCGGGGCCCCTCCCCTTAAGGTGCTGTGATGTCACACCAGGGGGAGGGGTTAAGTAAGGGGTACTTAAGGCAAGGGGGAGGTATCCTAGCTTCCTCTTTCTTCTAGCAACTACTGGAGCGATGTCCCACCCACCCACTCTGTTGTTTCGGCATGAGGGATGTCGGCGTTGGAAGAAAAGATCAGGATTTATGATTTTGCTTTGTCACAGCTTGGGGTATGTGTTGGCGGGAGTAATAGTACTCTGGGGTGGGGACTCAGTCAGTATTGGCTCCTGGAGGGAGGTCATGGACTTCGGAAGTGTTTTAGTTGGGGAAAGCGGTACCGTGCCAGCCTGCTGTGGCCAGAATTGTGGTGACCTTCCAAGTGGAATTTGTGGAAGGCGATACAGTACCAGTTGGGTGGTAGTGACCTTCCGATGGGGGCTCTGTGCATTCAGAATAAGGTACTGAATGGCTAGAAGAGCACGACCTCTTGTCGATGTGTTGGGCAATCTGGCTGGGTCCCTAGTTGGGGATAAATATGGAATATTTATCTGTTATAAATAAAAGTTGTGGCGATTAATTTCTCCCTAGAAGTTGGATGGTGTGTTTATTGGGAATGGGGTCCAGCTCCAGGCATGGGGTAAGTCAAGTAATATTCAAGAGACATTTTGCACAGTTACAAAAATAACCAGATGGAGCAAATTACATCAAATTACATCAATCAAAAGCATATAAAAACACATGTTGTCAATGATATTAAGAAAGGAATACGGTTACCCAAAGTGAAATGGGTAATTTTGTGACTGACAAAGATGTATTTTGACAACAAGGGATCACGATATCGATTTTGTCCATACTGTAGGAAACATTAGACATAATATATTTTGACCACAGAAAGACATTTCACAAAATCTGTCTACTGTACCTTCTACCGGTTATCACTTGCCACCCACCTACTCCCACGAGATCTGCTAATAGCAATGTACTTTACATTTGCAAGTCAGAAAATCTTCATCTGTGTAAACTAAAGAGAGAAGTACTGTAGGAGGAATTCAGCTATGGGGACATAATAAAAAACATTCTTTAGAAGTTAGGACTTGCCCAATCTGGGGTTAGCCAGACGTGATGGACAAGCTTCGCATACTTTGGCCAAACGATGTAACTAAAACCCCAATTGAAAAGAAACATTCGAAGCAGTTTGGGATTCGCAGCCTTTGATGCAGCATGATATAATGAAGAAGGAAAGGGTTCATAATGATGAAATGTTGGGTTTTTGTGTATTTGGATGTGAGCTTGTGTTTTTCACTTTCAGTCATGGATCAGATCCCCCGTGCAAAACAACAGTGTAAGGCGACTGCAGCTTGCACCCAACTAGATTCACTTAACCTCTCAGATGCAAGAATGGCTTCCCCTAGGAACTTTGTCTCCCCTGAGTCACATGGCTGCACTTTCAGCGCTTTCATATGAATTCCCTGTGCTCCAGCAGTGCCCATATGCCATACAAGTTAAAAACATAAGCCATTGCCATTAACGACATTGCTCTTTAAGTTGCACTTTCTTTATTCTCTCCCCTGACCTCTAATAATTGTGCATACTGGGGAAAATGGGATTCCTATATGATTCTTTAAAATGTTAAATGTAATTAAAAAAAGAAAGAAAAGGAAGATGATAACTCATGTGAAAATCCAGCATGTAAATCAGAGTGATCGCAGTTACTGACAATGTCATCTTCACATGCTCGGCGGCTTCTTTTCCGCTCGCCTACAATACCTAACCTTGTCATAAGCTATAGGGCTTTACATGCTGTGCATCTGCCACAGTTGCTAGGATACAGCCACTGCCAGTCACGTGGTCAATATTAATTGTTTGCCATCAAGGAAAAGAAGTTATTTGACATTACTAAGTGTTCCATTTAGAATGATGAAAAAAGAACAGCCTCTGTGATTACTCCTCTGCAAAAACAGAACAGGGTTGCCCAGTGGCTTGGTTACTCTGCTTTTGTCAGGCATTATTGAACAGGCATTATTTTGACATACAGTAATGCTGTTGAAGCATCCCAAGTCTAGATCACAATGCTGTGCATTTTACCCTTTTGTTTTGTGCGATGCTTAGCCAAACTTCCAAGAAAGCATGGGGCGGCCAACTCCAGTCCTCAAGGCCCACCAACAGGTCATGTTTTCAGGATATCCCTGCTTCAGCACAGGTGTCTCAATCAGTTCCTCTGTTGTTGACTGAGCCACTGATTGAGCCACCTGTGCTGAAGCAGGGATATCCTGAAGACCTGACCTGATGGTGGCCCTTGTGGACAGGAGTTGGCTACCCCATGTTTTTAACCCTTAGGCCGGGGCCATGGTTAAAAATACAGCGCTGAGCCGCGCTGAGACAGGAAAATTATCTCCTTCATCCGGCATGTGTGGGGCCTTGGTAGACGCTTCCACACGCTTCCGCAGGCGTGCGGAGGCGTGTGGAATTGCAGCCGACAGCCAATTTAATTTTTGGCGCTGAGGGAAGCGAAGGGCCGGTCACGTGACTGCCAAAAGCCAATGGCAGTCTGTGACGTGGGTGCTGTGAAGTGGCGCGCTAGCCCCGCCTCCCGCCCCACCTCACACCCGCCTCACAAGCGCACTCGCTGACGCTCATGCAAGGACACAAAAAAGCTCCTGCTTAAGCATGAGTGTCAGTGCTGCTCAGCGCTGTATTTTTAACCATGGCCCTGGCCTTAGTGGTACTGAGTAAACAATTAACGATAGTAGATCAAATACTTAAGATATTGTGAAATTACAAACACAATGTCTGTTCCTTCTGATAAGTTAGAATATTGGACTCTAGTAAGGATACACAATACATAACCAATACATAACCAATACATAAACAATATATGCTAGTAGTGATAGAGCCGTATCAAAGAAAGACCTTGCTGCTCGTGTTTTATACATACTGCTGCGGCACAGTTTATTCGAGCATTTGCCCGTTCTGTGCCGCAGCAGTAGCCTGGCGCGCGCCCGAGTGTGACGGGCGCGCGCCGAAGCAGCGGAAGAGCGCCCTCCGATCGGGGCGCTCTCCCTACCGCTGCCGGGTCCGCCGGGTCCCCCGGAACCCCCTGCCGCTGTCCCGCGATCGCGGGACACCAGGGCTCCCTCGGGGAGCCCCTGGACACGCGTGCAGGGGGCGCACGCTCCCGATGACGCGTGACCGCGCGTCTATGACGAGCGGCACGCCGAGGGGCGGCCACTAGCAAGCCGGGAGATTTCCCGGCTTGCGGTACCGACCACACTTCAATAAAGTGTGTCGGTAGTGTAGATGTGTGAGGCTTCTGTCAGAGAAGAACAGAAGTATAGGTTCAGCAGCAGTGGGGAAAGCTGAATAGATTGTCAAACCGCTTCTGAGTTAGGCTTGTCCCTTCTCTTCACTCTTACTGGGTAGCAGGGAGTCTCTTTCTCATTAGGGTTTGTGAAGTCGAGATGTTTGTGCCATAAAAAAAAAACGGACAAAGCAAGTGCTGACGTGGTTTATCATTTATCATTGTCTTCTACAGTTTGTTATGTTCACTACACGTACTGTATGTCTACATGTGTTTTGTCTGATTTACTCACTGGGAGATTAAACGTTGATGCACTGTAGGTGCAAGGCACCAGACCTACAGAGTTATGGTGAGAATGAAATACAAAGCACTGACTATTATAAGACCATATAAATATGTATACAAATATGGCATGTGTATCTTAGTCGACTAAATTTAACATAGGTTGAACTCAATGTACATACTGTATGTATTTTTTTTAACCTTAACTACTATGTGTAACGGTGTTTCCCCCCCCCTCCCAATCTCACATTGGCCCCTTACGTGAGGAAACTGCCCCATGTTACATGTAATGTAGTGTGGTGCACCTGCTGGCTTGCAGAACTCCTGAGTCTTCCGCGGTGATATGGGGAAATAATCAGGACTGGCTCATGATGTAATGCTGAGAACTACTCACTTCTGGTACAGCGCCTCCAGGTCCCCACGACAGCAGGGAGGAGTCTCTGAAAGAGAACCTCTGGGTGCAGCTTCTCCCTGAATGACTCCACTCTCAGGCAAGAAGGTTCTTTCATGTTGGACATTCTTTATTAACATCATTAGTGGCAGACTGCCCATCATTGCGGCCGGTCTCTAGCCGCACATCATAAAGGATGCCCACCTCAAGGAAGTCCCTGGACACCACTCCTAGTCAGGGCCCTAGAAGCTGTCCTTGCTCTTCCCTTACTCCCTAATAGAGTAAGGGGAATAGTCTGCTCACCTCTCCCATAGGGGAGGGCCACAATCCTTACCAGAGCCCTGGCAGTGTGTTGGGTCAGACAGTCTCATTCAGGTGGGATGAGACACTAACTAAATTCAGGAAGTGATGCATACTATATAGCTTCAGTAGGGACCACCCCTGTGTCACTATAAGTGGACACAGAGCATGGTGTCACTTCCTTCACTACACCATACACATCACAGGGGATGAGGGAAAACCTCATGATTACTCCTGGCAACCTGCCCTTATCAGGGATTACTACTCAGGAGGAGAAAGACATATAACCCATAAACTACACAGGGTTACATATATAAGTACACAGTACTTACTAAGCGGCACTATTATATTCAATAGGACACTTTCCGATACCAGAAGACATTCAAATGAATGGACCATAAGGTATCTTACTGAGTACAGTAGTACTGCTTAGTAAATATGGACCTATATATGCTTAAGAAGGGTACAAATACATTGTCACTGTTTATGGTGATCATGCCACAGTACCAGGGTAAACCTAGTCATAGGCAATAGCAAAAAGAGGAAAAGGGAAACTTCGCAGCAACAGCAATGGTAGTTGCATTTAATCTAGCAGGATATGGAAGCTGCCTGAGGATTAGGATTGTTTAGACAGTAAAAAAATACCTGAGAAAAATGTAATTCCTCTTAATTGGTGCACACCCTTAATCATTGATTGAATTACTAATCAGTTAATTGATTCTGTATTGGTCATTGTCACAGGAGACCAGAACTTTTAACACCAAAATTACCCGGATCCTTTGATTGAGCAAAGCAAGAGATAAAATAAATTGTCATTTATTTACACAATGAACATACACAGCTTGATTTACAAAATATTACGAAAATACACATACTGGGACGGGGCAAAACGAAATCTCCTATTTCCAGAACGAAATCTTTTGAAACAGAGTCTTTAGGCACAATTTCCCAGGAGCGGGAGTTGTGCGCAAATAAAGCCGAAAACAGAATTTGGATAGGGGCGCCTCTCGCAACCCCTGTTTCTCCGCCACAGCTGCTTGCTTCATTCTACCGCCGTAGAATTGGTTTGGGAATCCTTCTTTTTTACGAACTTTAGAAGCTGGGTACAAATCTTGGTTACGATGTTACAAATTTGTACCGCACGATGAATCTTAGATGGAACTAACTCCCGATCGGCTGCAGGGATTTTTTAACAGTCAAAATCCCTATCTTTAAACTCTGCAGCCAACCGCTGCGTGGGAACTCAATAACCCACCTATACCCTGGTTGCCAGTTCTTCCCAGCAGCGGGCAGAGGGCTTCTTAGTATGCTAAGGGCATGCGCGAACCTCGCACGTTCGCCGCTTAGCATACCAAACCAAGCCCCCTTTCCTGGCGACATTTTGTCTACTTCACCCGGACACCTGAACATCTGCTAGGATGAGGGTACTTGTAATTACCAGTCCCCGCTTAACACCTTAATATGTCGGAACCTTTTTAACTCCGGACTTTTCAAGACATCCTGGAACCATGCCAGCGGGATGTCTTACAAGTCCGGGGCTAAATTATGCATGACTCACTCACAGGAATGTCATGCTATACATTTCTTAAATATGGTACTTACAATTAAGTGTTTCCGCTGTCCCGGCTGCCTGAATGAAAACCCCCTCACTCCTATAATGTTGGTACAATTAAAAGAGGGGGACTTTCATTCATCAATTTTCCTATAACGTTATCAAAATTGCGGCATAACCTTTTTAATGATTTTACTCCAGCAGCACTCACAGCAAAACTCAGCGCTCCAGGACCTTCCTAGCATAAGTTAGCTAAACGCTATGCGCTGTGCTGCAAGCTGCTGCTTTTTAAAACCATTTTTCCTTTGCGCGGCTATACTGCTGCGGCCAAGTTTATTCGAGCATTTGCCCGTTCTTGGCCGCAGCAGTAGCCTGGCGCGCGCCCGAGGGTGACGGGCGCGCGCCGAAGCAGCGGAAGAGCGCCCTCCGATCGGGGCGCTCTCCCTACCGCTGCCAGGTCCGCCGGGTCCCCCGGAACCCCCTGCCGCCGTCCCGCGATCGCGGGACACCAGGGCTCCCTCGGGGAGCCCTGGACGCGCGTGCAGGGGGCGCAGGCTCCCGAAGACGCGTGACCGCGCGTCTATGACGCGCGGCACGCCGAGGGGCGGCCACTAGCAAGCCGGGAAATCTCCCGGCTTGCGGTACCGGCCACACTTTAATAAAGTGTGTCGGTAGTGTAGGAAACCACTGCTATTTAAATGCATGTTACAGTAAAAATCACATTATTCTCGCCACCTTATACTTGGTGGGAGACACACAGACATTTTTATTACAAGCATCGCCATTACTGGGTTGAAGAGCTGGCAATCTATCATTTCCCGATATGGCTCAGGGGCACCCAGCCAGGCATAATACCTTTATTTACTGGCCTGGATACCCTTTCACCGTCACAGTCATATGGAGGTAAGTTAAAATGTACTTTTGATGAAGTCAATTAACATATTTCAGCTATTTGAACGGAACCTTGCAAAGTAATTAAAGCAGCAGTACAAGCTGCTGTTTTTTCCCCCCTTTAATATGTGCATCAGTACAATCCACAGAATGATAAGTAATTAGCTAAGTTGACGATCGATCCGTTCTCCTGCGATCAATTGGCGAAGATTCGGCTTTGGGATTCACTAAATGGATGCCAGTGCAGCAGAAGAGGACCAAAGATGCAAAGTTCTGTGGGGAAGATCATGTGACCAGGCGGGCACTATATACAATTGGTGCTCTGCTAGAGAGAGGGCAGGGCTCAAAAAGGGGTGTGCCAGAGCCTATTTCAGAAGAAGAAGGGGATGTGACTTTGTAAATGGTTGCTAAAGAAACCAAAAAATGCTTGTTACATTATACATAGAAAATGTCATTAAGATTTGTTTTAAAAATAAATATGCTACAAGTATTTTCTCATAGTACAGAACTGATTTATTAAAAATAAAACACATGTAGTATTTTGTTTGGTTTGCAGCTTTAAGTGAGAGAGAGAGTACAGCTGTTTCACCTCTGCTGTTACCACTTAGTTAGTACAGCGATGATAGTGTGTTCTTACTGTAGGTACCTGTAAGTATCTCACGTGCTAGTAACAAACACTTGGAATTATATGGTATTGTTATACGTGTGTACCCACCTGACAGATGCATACAAAATTAAGCCTTAGAGTGTGCTAAAATAAAATAAAAAAACTGCTGTTGCAAAGAACTGTGAATTAAAAAAAATGTGCCTGTAGGGCTGTGAAGTCTGTGTATAATCACAGTTTAGTAGCAATTATATCTCAATCTCACTGTGATAAACAGAAATTGCTGGATGTCCACGGTTAGAGAGTATATGGTGTGCTTTAGTTTCTCTGGCAGCCTGTTCAGTATATAGTACATTCACATATATTTGATTTTGTGAGGAATATTAGCTTCTATAGTTTGTTGGGAATCCAGTTGCTACTGTATCTACTTCCTGTCTAGTTTTGTGTCTACCATGATGGGTTAATTAATTCTGCCCAAGCTTGACACTGACAAGGAACCTAATGAATGAGGGGGATCAGGTGACCCTGATAGCATTCGGTGCGTTCCTGGAATGAGACCGCTACAACTGGGATACCAGTGAGGGCTTTTTAGAGCTCTCTGTCGGAGCCGGATTGTGTTGAAAAACTCGATGTGTGTTTCGCCACCTAGTGGCTTCTTTTTGTTTAGACTTACTTTGGCAAGGACAGTGGAAACACTCACTTAAGAGTAAACCATTACTTCAAAGGATACAACATATTTGTACAGCACTCAAAGCTGCAGTTTAAGCTGCCGTTTTTTTTAAAGTGTTGTTTTTTTACTTCAATAGTTAAATGTGTGTAATACCAACTTACCTACTGAAGATCAAAGCTGCAGGTCAATCCCTTCTCTTTTGATTGATCAGTGAAGATTGGTGACATAATTACAAGTTGGTGTCTGTTAAACGCCCCCTTTTTCAGTGTGAGTGAAATGCTTATGAATATTCATGAGCACTCCACTGACATGTGCAAGAGGGAGGGCAGGGTTCACAAAGGGGTGTGCCAGGGCTTGTGACAGGCCATGAAGGGGCTGTGCCTTAGCAAATGGTTGCTATAGTAACAAACATGCTTGTTAAAATAGAATACAAGAAAATTGGTCTTTCAAAGTAGTTTTTTTAAAAACAGAAAATGCTAAAATTATTTTTTCTTAATACTGTACAGAAGGGATTTATTAAAAAAAACACACATTTAGGATACTGCTTGAACTGCAGCTTTAAGTGATGCATACCGGGATTCCTTTTTAATGTATACTTTAACAAAAAAGTTGCTCATAACATTGCTTACTTACTGTATGTAACCCTCCTTGCCCGGTACATCCAGTATATATATATATATATATATATGTAGCCCTTTTTGTGAACCCTCCTACACAAAAGAACTACTGGTACCGTATCACACCTGTGGCTCCAGGAGATCTGAGCCTCCGCTAGCTGGGAGCCTGGGGAAACCCTTACCATACCTGGTGCAGCGCCTCCACTTACCCAGGATCCCCCGTTAGGAAAGATAGCCCTGAGTAAGAAATACCATAACACACGTAGATAAAACAATACTAACGCTTTACTAAAGAACACATATCACATACCATAACACATTGCATAACATAACGTAACCCGATGCTCTATCCGCATCCCCTCAGCCCAATGTCTGGTGCTCCCCACCCAGTGTCCTGTGATCACCCCACACCCAATGTCTCGTACTCCTACGAAAGGTCGTGGGTGACTGCGCAGTCACTATGTTAAGCTAGGGCCCAGTTGGTGCACTTAGAATACTTGAGATACCTTCCGAGCACTCCGATGCTCGGGACCGCAACCACTTCTCAAAGGGTCAGACATCCGTCTGATCCTTATTCAGGTCTTCCGCCGGGAACCCCAACGAGGGTCCCACCGCTTCCCGGAAACTCCAACCGAATCACGGCAACACCACCGTCGCACGGGCACAGCAACCGCCTTCCTATCACTAACTACTACGAGAGTGACAGCAACCCTAACCTAGGGCCTGTCCCTGAAGAACCGCAACCTGGGATGGCTTGGGGAAAGCTCCTAGGGCCTGTGAACAATAACCTGCCCCCCCTTCCCCTAGCTACCCCGTCCTATCTGTAACTGACAACTAGCTATTAACTAGCTACTCTCAAAGCACCTGCTCTGACACACACACAGACAGCTGCAATCACACACAGCCACCTGGATCCCGCAGCACATACACTGCTAGCACACTGTGCCTCTTTGACAGTGCCCACAGCTCTCTCCGCTGCGGCCCTGCCAAACCAGCACCTTCCACACTCAAGGGTCACCTCCCTAGCTAAGGCCGTCCCTCTTCAGTTACCCCCTGCCCTTACCCGGGAATTGGGGCCTGCCTGGGGATCTAGGAAGAACCCTTACCTGATGCAGGAGCCACGCGCTCCTTGCACCCTTCCTACTCCTTCCTCTGCTCTGCCCTGACTGACTGTTGCAAAGCCCGGGAAATGTATCTATATTCCCGGGCTGAGCTTCCTCCAGCCCTATTTTCTCCTCTGGGGCACCTGGTGCCTGTCTCCCTAAGCCTCCTGGGAATTGTAGTTCCCAGGGGCTGCCTAAAGCATTGGGGCCGCGTGCGCGCTTCCCTTGCGCATGCGCGAACCCCTAATGGCCGCCTCACTCTCCCTCTACACTTCCCTACTCTCGCACGACCTCTCCCTATCCCTGGAGTCCTATCGCATGCTTCCGCCCTACTGCGCATGCGCGAACCTCCGTGCAATGGCGGCGCCTTCTGCCTAAGCCGCCGAGCCGGTGGCAACGCGATCGCGGCCTTAGCGACGGCCTGATCGCGTCCCCGGCAACCAGCCTGCACCGCTCCCTGCACTGGCCCCCACCCTCGCGAAGTGCCGGCGGGTCCGTCGCAGCCTCCGGCGGCACCCGCTACCTCACGGCACTCGCGGAGAGGGGCCAGGGATTCAAATTTTACCTCGGGGCTACATTCTCCCCCTCGCAGAATCCCAACGCCCTCGCTTGGGTAGCAGCCATGCAGTGGTTTATATAATGGAAAATGCATTGTAAACAGTACATCATACACAAGCAATTTCCCATTGGTACCCAACATCCCCGCATGGATACCCGAGGCCAGCTGAGTCTCAGAGTGGAGTGCCCCTAACAGACTGGGTGAGGGTATCCCACCTTGACTCCTGCGAATCTTTTGGAGTTCAAAACTGGTCCCTTGCACCAACCCACCTTCTCCCCCTCGCAGAAAAAATAGTAAGGGGGCCTGGGTGTTGACCCTTGCCGGATCCTCCGGTCTCGTCTCACGGGAGACAGGGAGGCTCAGTCTCTTTCCTCGGTCCACCACATGGCGAACATAGCGCTCCATCGCGCACCTGGGAGAGGCCACAACTACCAGAGCGGTCTCAACAGAGTCTTTGTCCGCTCCAACCATCCCTTTAACGGTGACTTCTTCCGCAGACGGCACCACTTCTTCGGGTAGGCCCGTTTGGAGACTCCTCCCACAGGAGTATGTGTCGCTCCGGTCCGCTACACCGGATACCTGGATAAGGTCGAGTTCATTCCACGATCTGCAGAGATCTTCTTGGGGAGACACCACCACCAGGACGCGATGACGGGGTGAGCCCATCGCCCGGGTGACCCTACCTTTGGAGTCACCAGGCCCCACGATCACCGGGGAGCCCACACCCGACACCCCTGGGGCAGTCAACTTACCCCGGCCGGTATTGGCAGGTACTGATCCCACGCCTGGGACCGCTGGTACCTCGGTGGTAGGCCGGACTGGCCGTTGCAGGGCACACAGGCCCACATCATGGTCTGGATCAGTTGAGACGGTTGCTTCGGTGACCTCACTGGAGTGGTCCGCCGGCAGGCGCATCACCACGCTCGGTGGGTCGCTAGAATCATCACACATGGGCGGGGGTACAAGCACCTTACCCTGGCCTTCCGGAATCTGTGGTTCTGGTCTCGGTGGTTCCTGCTCGGGAACCGGGTCTGGAACCGACATCTGGGGTTCCGACATCTGGAGCTCCGCCTTCAGCGGCTCTGGCTCAGCGTCTGGAAAGTTCATTTGGGCACACGGGCCCTCCACCACCTCCATGGCTAAAGTGGACAAATCAGTAGTGGCTTCACCCACCTCAGTAGCACCATCAGGCGCCTCTTCCTCCGCAGGTTCCGCCATCAGAAGTTCCTGCTCCTCCACTTGCACGTCCCCTTTGGGAGGGTCTGCAACAGTGGTCTGGACACACGGGTCCCCGGCGGCCTCTGGAAGTAGAACAGACTGGGGACACGCATCACTTACTTCAGGAGAGAGGTCCGGCTCCTCCTCTTCTTCATCGGCTGGTTCCGCCGCCTGGGGCAGGATAGGCTGTAGGAACCAGGCCCCGCAACACTCACATTGAGGCCCCCACTCCAGTGCCTCCCTAGGACAGTCACAATTTGGCATAAAACACTGGATACCCAGTTCTCCATCCAACTCGATGTCCTTGAAGTCGAGCGGTAACTGCGACAGGACTGCTCCCGAGGCACAGGCTTTTTGCAGGCAGGGACACACTAGCACAACTTCATCTAGTCCTGTCGCTCGCCAGGGCATATACACATTGGGGTGTAACCCCTGGCAGTCTATTTCCTTCTCAGGGGAAGGACACTCCATTTCTACAACAGTGTCCCCTCCCACTGGCCGTTCTGTAGGCTGCGGCCGTTTGGGTTGCAGGGTCGGTACCCTGCAGTAGCCACATACACGCCCCCAAGCCAAATTACAAGACGAGCAGTCACCTTGGTTACAAAAACAGTCTAGGTACCCCTCCTCGTTCGCGTCTTCCAACCGAATTTTTACCATGCACGCCAAAACATTAAGGTCCATACTACCCCAGAGACTCAATGTTTGTATTGTACATGGACACAACAAAAAGGATACGCTCCCAGCCTTGGTCTGCCAGGATCCATACGACGGCGAGCAATTTTCTCTGTATCCAGTACTCTCTTTCAGGGAGTGCTGCGAGCTCTGTACTGAGTCACTCACAGTGTGGGGGCGGGGCTCGGGTTTTCCCGCCAGTCCTGGATAACTGTTGGCAACAATTTCCCGCGCAGTCGGGAACTTAGCATGTGGCTTCCTCCGCCTTGAGGGCTTCACCATGGCGAAACAAAAATAGGACACAAATTTAGAAAAACATGTACCGGGCACCCCAGGTCTGATATCTCAGCAGCGCCTCCAAATGTAGCCCTTTTTGTGAACCCTCCTACACAAAAGAACTACTGGTACCGTATCACACCTGTGGCTCCAGGAGATCTGAGCCTCCGCTAGCTGGGAGCCTGGGGAAACCCTTACCATACCTGGTGCAGCGCCTCCACTTACCCAGGATCCCCCGTTAGGAAAGATAGCCCTGAGTAAGAAATACCATAACACACGTAGATAAAACAATACTAACGCTTTACTAAAGAACACATATCACATACCATAACACATTGCATAACATAACGTAACCCGATGCTCTATCCGCATCCCCTCAGCCCAATGTCTGGTGCTCCCCACCCAGTGTCCTGTGATCACCCCACACCCAATGTCTCGTACTCCTACGAAAGGTCGTGGGTGACTGCGCAGTCACTATGTTAAGCTAGGGCCCAGTTGGTGCACTTAAAAATACTTGAGATACCTTCCGAGCACTCCGATCCTCGGGACTGCAACCACTTCTCAAAGGGTCAGACGTCCGTCTGATCCTTATTCAGGTCTTCCGCCGGGAACCCCAACGAGGGTCCCACCGCTTCCCGGAAACTCCAACCGAATCACGGCAACACCACCGTCGCACGGGCACAGCAACCGCCTTCCTATCACTAACTACTACGAGAGTGACAGCAACCCTAACCTAGGGCCTGTCCCTGAAGAACCGCAACCTGGGATGGCTTGGGGAAAGCTCCTAGGGCCTGTGAACAATAACCTGCCCCCCCTTCCCCTAGCTACCCCGTCCTATCTGTAACTGACAACTAGCTATTAACTAGCTACTCTCAAAGCACCTGCTCTGACACACACACAGACAGCTGCAATCACACACAGCCACCTGGATCCCGCAGCACATACACTGCTAGCACACTGTGCCTCTTTGACAGTGCCCACAGCTCTCTCCGCTGCGGCCCTGCCAAACCAGCACCTTCCACACTCAAGGGTCACCTCCCTAGCTAAGGCCGTCCCTCTTCAGTTACCCCCTGCCCTTACCCGGGAATTGGGGCCTGCCTGGGGATCTAGGGAGAACCCTTACCTGATGCAGGAGCCACGCGCTCCTTGCACCCTTCCTACTCCTTCCTCTGCTCTGCCCTGACTGACTGTTGCAAAGCCCGGGAAATGTATCTATATTCCCGGGCTGAGCTTCCTCCAGCCCTATTGGCTCCTCTGGGGCACCTGGTGCCTGTCTCCCTAAGCCTCCTGGGAATTGTAGTTCCCAGGGGCTGCCTAAAGCATTGGGGCCGCGTGCGCGCTTCCCTTGCGCATGCGCGAACCCCTAATGGCCGCCTCACTCTCCCTCTACACTTCCCTACTTTCGCGCGACCTCTCCCTATCCCTGGAGTCCTATCGCGCGCTTCCGCCCTACTGTGCATGCGCGAACCTCCGCGCAATGGCGGCGCCTTCTGCCTAAGCCGCCGAGCCGGTGGCAACGCGATCGCGGCCTTAGCGACGGCCCGATCGCGTCCCCGGCAACCAGCCTGCACCGCTCCCTGCACTGGCCCCCACCCTCGCGAAGTGCCGGCGGGTCCGTCGCAGCCTCCGGCGGCACCCGCTACCTCACGGCACTCGCGGAGAGGGGCCAGGGATTCAAATTTTACCTCGGGGCTACATATATATATATATATATATATATATATATATATATATATATATATATATATATTTGTAACGGTGTTTCCCTGTGGCCCTTCTGATCCTGGCCCCATATGTGAGAAACTGTCCCAATTACATGTATGTGTATTGTGGTGCACCTGCTGGCAACAGGACTCCTGAGTCTCCCGCTTGATGTGGTTGGGGATATCACTATGACAGGCGTCTGAGGTAGTGTGCTGAGTCCTACTCACATTTGGTACAGCGCCTCCACCCCATCCAGATCCCCACGATAGCAGGGAGGAGTTTCTGACGGGGAACTCTTGGGTGCACCTTCTCCCTGAGTAACTCCACACACAGACAAGAAGGCTCTTTTCATGGGCATCTTTATTGGCATGTCTTGTGGCAGACTGCCCATCACAGTGGCCGACACTTAGCCGCACATCTTGTAGTGGCCCTCCATTCAGAAGATTCCTCCTGTACTCTAATTAAGTTGTCTTTCCACCTCTCCCCTAAGGGAGACCACCAGCTGTGCCAGAGCTCTGGACACAATGTGTACTCAGCTTGTCACTTGCCACGTGCCTGTCTGACAGACAGACTTGAACTGCTGCAGACCTTGAACTCCAGAGATCAACCACTGGATGACACACTAACTTTTGGGAGTGCTGTGCCATATGTAGGCTCCAGAAAGACCCACCTCTGTGTCACTAATAGTGGACACAAAACATGCTGTCACTTCCTTTGCTACATATGACACATCACAGGGGTTTGAGGGCAAACCTCCTTGATAACTACTGGCAACCCTGCCTTCTTAACAGGATTACTGCTCAGTAAGAGAGAGATCTGTACACCAATTTTACACATGGCTACAATCTCCTCCTGGTGAAATCCAACGTTCCTGGTGGAATCCAACGTCCCTGCTTGGGACCTAAATTTGCGGAACCTTCCTTCAGAGGCACTGCAACACATAACAATATACATTAGTACACATTATTACAGAACGCATCTTCTCATCATGAACATAATCACAAAGACCAGATGTCCACAGCAGTACATTTGAACCACTCCATAGGAGAATTTAAACTTAGTAGTAATTCCTCGGGTCAGGTTTCTTCACCTCCCTCCCATTAGCATCCTGCACTGAAATACTATAACTTCTGGGCTGCCCATTCTCTGGCCTGTACTCCATTTTGTGCATGTATATGTTGCGCCCAACACTCCATACCCTCATGAGATAGCGGATCCTCTCCTCTGTCTTATGTGCTACATGATCGGATTTAGACATGATGTAGTCCTCTATAGTCTCCCTCAGCCATGCATCCCTGTTATCCTCTATCTCCTGCATGAGAGGTTCAGGTACATAATGATATTCTAGACCATGGGACCGTTTTTATCGTGCAACTATGACCCTCTCAGCCCTGCTGGTTCAAATCAACATTTTGTTGCCTGCCATGCCTGGCAGTACACATGACAATGGCTCTTCAGGAGCAATCGCGTCATATAATATAGAAGACCCCCGTAGATTAACTATGCCCCTTTGAATGTCATACCATCGCTTCCTTAACTCTTCCAGGCGTTCCTCCTTGGGGTACTCACCCACATCCCACCAATGATCAACTATATCTCCCCGTATCAGTATGAACCGCGTACGATCCAACCATGCCTCATACCCCTCAAACATAGGAGCCCACCATCTGGTTTCCTGCTCTACAGTCTGCTCCCTCACTGTCACAGCTATCTCACTTGCCTCCGGTTCTCCCCCAGAAGAAATTCCAGATGTCCCTGTGGACCTAGAGCCTGACCCAATATGTTTATGCCTACACCTCACATTTGCATTACAATCAGGAGAACTCGTTCTTGCAGACATCTCAGACGCAATCATTTCCCTCCCCGATCCCCCATCAGAGGCAAAACATTCCCCCCAGTCCATAGCTGACCCAGTCCGTTCATCGGATGTGTCCCGGGACTCCCCAGACCACCCTTGGCTAGACAGGGACCCAGATGATGAGGTGACAGGGGCAGGGGTTTGGGCTATGGCCGGGGGCAGGGCAAAGGGAGAAGTGTGCTGGCGATGCGGTACTACAACCCGCAGTTTGGCAATACCTTGGCCAGTGCTAGCGTTGGGCAGGTCAGGTTCACCCTTCTCTTGGTTCCCCGGATTCCTCGTAGCCTGCCGACTCTTGCTCCTCTCCATTCCGGACAACCTGGTGCAGCACGGCGGTCGTGATAATGCTGGTTGCTTCCAGCCGGCTCCGCGTTGTCCGCTGGAAGTGACGTCATCAATCTCGTGGTACACGGCGCCATCTTGGGTGGGGTCCCCCACCGGAACTTCCTCTTCCAGTACGACATCCGGTGCCGGATGTGATGGTTCGTTCCGCTGCTCCGCTGGGGCCTGGACTAGGCATTCCTTCTCCGCCGCCTTCATCGGAGCCTGAGGGAGGGAAGAGGGTATCTCACCACTCCGCTGGCTTGCGATGAGGTCCCCTTCTCCTTCCACCATGGGAGTCGCCACGGCCGTGGGACTCATCCGCTCCGGTCGCATCAGCGCAGACAATCGAGAACTCTCGAGACTCGGCTCCTCCACATCACAGGTAAGTGCTGGCTCTTTTTCAGCACCGCTGTAGTGGCCCGCCAGTAGGCGCATCACCACCGATGTCGGGCTTGCTTGCTCCTCGTCCGACGAGGCAGACTCCGACGCTGGTAGTGGTACTTCCGCAGGGGACCGATAGCGAGGTTCCGGGTTCTCGCTGCGGTTGCAGGCCCCAGTCTCACTCTTTCCAGGCGCGATCATCAGTAGGGATCCCCATTCTCCGGGATCAGCTTTCTCTGTTTTGAACTTGGGCGAGGCTCCAGCCATCAGCTTGGCTGGCTCTCCTTCCGCCTCCGCGGTGTGCCCAGGCACAAATGACTCCACGGCCCATAGATAGTGTATTCCACACTGGGGGCATCTTGCAGTGGTGCTGGCTTCTCCGCCGGGTAACCTGCATTGAGCGCACCGGCACTGCAGCGTCTCCTTTCCACCCGCCTTCATGACCAGGAAGCCTCCTGGCAATAGGTAGGGGTGTAAAGCAATGTCCATTTCATTCTTGGTCGCACTGGTTAAGGGAGACACTCGGCACAGCAGTCTCTCCTGTTCACCAGCTCCTCGCAACTGAGGGGCAGGAAGCGCAACTATAGCTCCTCCCTCAGTCAGCTCCGTTCTCAATTGGCAGAAACAAGGACCCCTCCCCTGGTGGAGACTAGAGGAGCGTCCCACAGATTCACTTGGTGACTCGGAATTGGCTCTGAGCCTGTCACAGTCCAGGAGGGCGCGGCCACAGCTTTTGCGCCACTTTTCCCAGCAGGGTGGGGTTCTGTCTTTCGCGCCTCTCCCGGCCAACTCCTTGCAACTTCATGGTTTGCAAAATTTTCAACACCCGGCCCACGCGATCTCCCAGGCAAGCGGGAACCGCCATCTTGGATTACACGGCCATTCACATTAGCAGCTGAGGTAGTTTGTGTAGTGATCACAACCTGGCAATCAGATTCTGCATTCTTTCCGCACATAATAGCAATGTCCCCAACACTCTCATCCAGGGTAGCACCCCGGGCTCCTAGGCAGGACAAAAACGGTGCAGCCACTGCTTTAGCACTACTCCACAGTAGACTAGCAAAAGTCTCTTCTGTATGTGGTACCTCCGTGGTACACACTCCCCGTGCGCTCTCTCCATCAGGCGCGAGCCGCCATCTTGATTGCGATCGCACATGGTGCTCCTCTCTGCTGGGCAGCCGCCATTTCGATGCAACAAAGAATGCCAGTGCACCTCTTTCCATGTATCTCATGTATGTCTGACTCCTGTATGCACTACCTCAGGCTAGGCTCACTCTTTCTCTGCATGCTGTATCTGCTTTCCTCCAGTATGTGCTCTGTGGTAAGTGATCTGGTTACTGGTGTCAGGATCGCCGCAAGGCTCCGCCCTCAGCACGCATCACGCGGATGAACCTCTGACATTCACAGACCGCTATCGGTGCGCACGCAGCTGCGCAATGCTTCATCCGCGGAGGCGCGCTCCCGCAGTATCACCACGGCACCCACTCTGCGTCGCACTCCTCGTACGCACGTACGCCGCACGCCAACGAACACTAGCAGCATCAGCTGTGTTGCACCAGCAGCCAATCCTGCACTACCCTATCGGCTCGTGGCTTATGTGTGAGGTCATCATCTGCTAGTTCCTGATTGGTGCTTTCCCCTTTAAATGCCTTCCTGTTTCACTTTCACTTTGCTGGACATAAACATTGTTGTGCTGTGCTTGCTGCTTCTTGGATCTTGTCTGTTTCTGTGCCTTGCCTGACTCGTGTTGTGACCCCTGCGTGTACCTGGACCTGTCTCTTCTCTACCCCTGGACTTCAGCTTGTTATTGGACCCCCGCTCTCTCCTCTCCTCGATCACGGCTTCGGATAACGACGATTCTTCTCTCTCCTCTCCTCGATCACGGCTTCGGATACGACGATTCTTCTCTCTCCAACCCCGGATCACGGCAAGTACCACGGCTTCCCCGAACTTTCCTGCCCCAACCCAGCTCCACAACTCCGACAACGCATTCCGGACCTGGCTTCGTGGTTTTAGGGCGGCGGTTAAATACATCCCCACCTCAGCCCCGCGGTCTAGTCCTGTTTGTGGTGAGTGCAGCGTGACATTATATCCAGCCACACAAACTCGGACCCCGCTTAGGTGGGGTTAGGCCGGTTCCCCTCTGAAAACTTGGTCCTCTGTGAAAACCGGTCCCAGTCTGTAAATCAGTCCCTGTCTAAAGATCAGTATATATTTGAGAGACTACCTCCGCCTGAAACCCAGACCCTGTTTTTTGGCCTAACCCCGCCTGGGAAAGAGCTCCGTAAAGAACTCCTAATTAAGGCCCAGCGCCTTAGAGAGTTAAAACAGACAATGATTTCCTATGTTCCTGCCCCTGGCTCCCTTGTGACCTGCGTAAACGTAAATCCTGTGAAACTGGCGCAGACTCAAGATATCTTTCATGAATTATCCCTGTCTTTGAACCAGTACATAAGAGAGCAGGATCCTATCCTCGCCTGCGACGCTGTTTTGGGACTGCTTCCCTGCTCTACCAGTCCTGTTGCTAAACCCCTGGAGTTACCTCCTTCTCCTGGTAGTTACCAAGCTGATTTTGTTACTCCTAAAGCACCAACGCTACATGAACCTAGGCAACTAGGAGGGACCAGGCTTTCGTTTGGTGAGAGGCAGCGCAGACGACACGCAGGCCTATGCCTATACTGCGGGAACAATGGGTACCTACTGGCTACCTGCCCGCTGAGATCGGGAAAACTCCACAGCCCAGTAAAAGTCAGGAGGATCACGCCGGGCACCGCATCCTTACCACCCTTGCAACTTTCCACTAGGATAAACCTTCCCATCACCATTTCCGGAGAGACCTTCCGAGTCACGACACAGGGCTTTCTGGACTCTGGGTCGGGGGGAAACTTTATTGACCAAGGATTCGCGGAGAGACACAGGACTTAAGGATCGTCCCATGGGTCTCAAAGCGATAGATTGCCATCTGCTGCAACCCACGTTCATCTCTCTTCAGACTGTACCCATCCAGATTTTGACCGGGGAGTCTCACTCCGAGACTATACAATTGGACGCCATCCATGCCACCTCGGCAGACATCATACTGGGGCTTCCGTGGCTGTGGACAAACAACCCCCTAATCGACTGGACGAGTCTTTGCCTATCCGCTGAGCCCTCAATGTCAGAAGCATTGCTTACCCCCTTCAAAGGCTTTGGCGGGAGTATCTGTACCTGATACAGACAGAGTACAACTTCCAGTTGAATACGAAGACTTCTGGGATGTGTTCAACAAACAGCAAGCAGAGGAACTTCCACCGCATCGCCCATATGACTGCCCCAATCGATTTGTTGCCCGGTGCCATTCCGCCTAGAGGTTGCTCCTATCCACTGTCTCTGCCTGAGACTAAAGCTATGAAAGACTACATTCAGGAGAATCTTCAGAGGGGTTTTATTCGAAAATCTTCCTCACCTGCTGGTGCAGGCTTCTTTTTTGTAAAAAAGAAGGATGGCTCGCTCCGCCCTGGTATTGACTATCGCGGCCTCAACAAGATTACCGTAAAGAATCGTTACCCTCTCCCGTTAATCTCCGAACTGTTCGATAGGCTACAGGGCGCCAACATCTTTACCAAGTTGGATCTACGAGGGGCCTACAACTTGGTAAGGATTCATCGGGGGACGAGTGGAAGACGGCCTTCAATACTCGTGATGGGCACTACGAGTACCTAGTGATGCCGTTTGGTCTCTGCAATGCGCCAGCTATATTTCAAGACTTTGTTAATGAAATCTTCAGGGACCTGTAAGACCAACATGTAATCGTGTACCTGGATGACATTTTGATCTACTCCAAAAACATTCAGGAACATCCAGCACATGTTAAATAAGTTCTTCAAAGGCTACGGGAGAATAAGCTCTTTGCCAAACTGGAGAAATGCCACTTTCATCAGTCTTCAACCTCCTTCCTCGGTTACATTATTTCGGACACCGGACTCGCCATGGATCCCGACAAGGTCAAAGCAGTTACGGAATGGCCGTGTCCATATCTCTTAAAGCCGTGCAAAGATTTCTTGGGTTCGCAAATTACTATCAGCGGTTTATTCAAAACTTCTCCTCTATAGTGGCACCCATTACGGCTTTAACCCAAAAAGGGGCGGATCCAACACACTGGTCTCCCGAAGCCTCCAGAGCGTTTGAAAAATTAAAGAAAGTCTTTTCTTCTGCTCCCATCTTGGTACACCCAGATCCAGGGTTACCTTTTACGCTGGAAGTGGACGCCTCCGACGTAGTAGTTGGGGCAATACTGTCTCAGAGGAAAAACCCGCAGGCCCGCCTGCATCCATGTGCGTTTTTTTCCAAAAAAAATTCTTCTGCGGAGAGAAACTACGATGTAGGAAACCGCGAACTCCTCGCAATAAAGATGGCCTTAGAAGAATGGCGACACCTTCTCGAGGGTACTAAGACACCGGTCACTATCCAGACTGACCACAAGAATCTACTCTACATCGAAGGTGCGCGTCGCTTGGGGTCACGACAGGCACGGTGGTCCCTATTTTTCACCTATTTTAACTTTCTTATATCGTATATTCCTGGTTCCAAAAACGTAAAAGCCGATGCACTATCCAGACAATTCCTGGTCGAGGACAGAGCAGAGGATCATCAACAGACTATACTTCCTCCCGCATGTATTTTGTCTGCCAACACCTTTGACGCCTTACCACACAATACCAGGGCTCAACGTAACATCCCTGTAGGCCTCAAGGTTCCAGAAGGACGTCTGTTCACTCCCACCAACTTCCATAGGAAAGTGATGGAATGGAGTCATGCTTCCAGGACCGCTGGTCATCCTGGCACCAGGAGAACAATCGACTTGTTGGAGCGCACCTTCTGGTGGCCAGGCATGCGCAAAGACATTGAAAAATTTGTGGCTTCATGTCCCATATGCGCTCAGAATAAGACGCCTCACAATAGGCCGGCAGTGTCAGGACGAGCTCACCACAAACGAGGCGGGACCGCGGTGCTGAGGTGGGATAGCCACGAGGGCGCGTCTTGAGTGTAGAGTGGTCTGGGAGTCCGAGTCGGGGCAGGAGAGGTTCGGATGGTCGAGGGTACTGTTCGCCAAGTCCGGGGTTAGAGAGAGGGACGTAATCGTTTTACCGTTTGCCGGGTTTGGGGTGCCAGAGGTGCGGAAAGTCGTATTGCCGTATGCCGAGTTTGGGATGCCAGAGGTGCGGACAGTCGTATTGCCGTATGCCGAGTTCGGGATGCCAGCGGTGCGGATAGTCGTAGAGGAAGCCGGTTCGGTACACGAGGAAGACTGCAAAACAAGACAGGACAAGACAGGACAAGACAGGACTACGGAGGCAGAGGGTGATGAGAACAACTGGTTCTATGCTCAGCCGACGAGTTAATGAAGCTGCAGGGTATATGTAGGCAAGAGGGTCCAATGGCAGAGTAGCAAGGTGGGGGTGTTTGAATGGGCCAGGCTGAGACAGGGATAGGTCTAGATGAGTTCCTGGAGGAGGGGCTATAGATCCTAGAAGAACTGGTATATTGGATTGCAGCATTGGAAATAGCTACTGTGCCTTTAAGAGGCTGGTGCGCCTCCGTGTGGCCACGCCTCCGTGTGTCTGCGCCTGTGGATGCATGAGAGGGCACACGCCCAGACCCGAAGGCAGAAGAAGAGGACTGACGTGCGCGCGCGCGCACAGGGGAAAAGGAGCTCGGTGTCCTGGAGGAGAGATCCGTGTGAGACGCGGGAAGCCCTGGCAGGGCTGCAGGTAAGAGCCGAGAGCGGCGTGACTCCCCGTTCGTTACAGGCAGGCCTTCTTCAACCACTACCAATTCCAGATTGTCCATGGACACATCTCTCCATGGATTTTATTATGGAATTACCCAGCTCTAAAGGGATGAACACCAGGTTGTGGATCGCTTTTCTAAACAGGCGCATTTCATCCCACTTAAAGGTTTGCCCAGCGCGCCTAAACTCTCATAAGTCTTCGTCAAGGAGATTTTCAGACTCCACGGTACTCCACAAGTCATAGTCTCGGATCGAGGCTCGCAATTTATCTCCAGATTCTGGAGAGCCTTCTGAATAAGTCTGGGCATTTCACTTAATTTCTCCTTTGGGTACCACCCACAAACGAATGGACAAACGGAAAGGACCAATCAGTCTTTAGAACAGTTCATTCTCTGTTTTCTCTCGGATTCACAGGACAATTAGTCTGATCTCCTCCCATGGGCAGAATTTTCAAATAATAATCTTAGAAATGAGTCCACTCAACAGTCCCCCTTTTTCACGAATTATGGATTTCATCCCTCGGCCTTTCCTTCCACAGTCTCCAGTTCGGGAGTTCCCGCCACCGAGGACAGAATCCAGTGCCTCCAGGACTCTTGGGAGAAGATTCAGGGGAACTTGAGACAAGCCATCAGTATGCAGAAGAAACAAGCCGATCGTCACCGTTGGGAGGTTCCATCTTTTACTTCTGGACAAAAGGTCTGGCTTTCAACGAAGAATATTCATCTCAAGGTCTCTTCACCCAAATTGGCACCCAGATTCATTGGCCCATTCATCATTACGGAGAGGGTCAATCCTGTCACCTACCGGCTTAAATTGCCAGCAACCATGAATATTCCTTCCGCTTTTCACATTTCTCTTTTGAAACCCTTTATCCAGGATCCCCAATCATCCATTCGAGACTTGCCACCTCAGCCTGTTCTTGTGGAGGGTCAACAGGAGTTTGAGGTGCAGACAATCCTCGACTCCAGAGTATCAAGGGGGAAACTGCAATACCTCGTTCATTGGAGGGGTTTTGGTCCAGAGGAACGTGAATGGATTCCTCGGGAACAGGTACACGTTTCCAGATTGGTCAGGGCTTTTGATCACAGATACCCTTTGAAGCCTGCCCTGGGTCATCCGGAGGTCTCCCCTGAAGGGGGGGGGTACTGTCAGGATCGCCGCAAGGCTCCGCCCCGAGCACGCATCACGCGGCTGTACCTGACATTCACAGACCGCTATCGGTGCTCACGTAGCTGCGCAATGTTTCATCCGCGGAGGCGCGCTCCCGCAGTATCACCACGGCACCCACTCTGCATCGCATTCCTCGTACGCGCGCATGCCACACGCCAACGAACACTAGCAGCATCAGCTGTGTTACACCAGCAGCCAATCCTGCACTACCCTATCGGCTCGTGGCTTGTGTGAGGTCATCATCTGCTAGTTCCTGATTGGTGCTTTCCCCTTTAAATGCCTTCCTGTTTCACTTTCACTTTGCTGGACATAAACATTGTTGTGCTGTGCTTGCTGCTTCTTGGATCTTGTCTGTTTCTGTGCCTTGCCTGACTCGTGTTGTGACCCCTGCGTGTACCTGGACCTGTCTCTTCTCTACCCCTGGACTTCGGCTTGTTATTGGACCCCCGCTCTCTCCTCTCCTCGATCACGGCTTCGGATAACGACGATTCTTCTCTCTCCTCGATCATGGCTTCGGATACGACGATTCTTCTCTCTCCAACCCTGGATCACGGCAAGTACCAAGGCTTCTCCGAATTCTCCTGCCCCGACCCAGCTCCACGACTCCGACAACGCATTCCGGACCTGGCTCCGTGGTTGTAGGGCGGCGGTTATATACATCCCCACCTCAGCCCCGCGGTCTAGTCCTGTTTGTGGTGAGCGCAGCTTGACAACAGGCTAGAGTACTCTGGCTTTCTCCCATGCAGTACTAGGGCGTCAACCTACTCTTGGCTACCTCTAGCGCAGATCCTCTCAGGAATTCCTGACCCATGTTAACCAGGCTATCCCCTCAGGCATCCTATGACTAGCTGCCTCAAGGTGACCTGAACAGCTATAGCCCTGTCTCCAGACCCACTTTACTCCATTCAATGCCCTAGGGCAGCGGTGCGCAATCTGTGGGGCGCGACCCCCAGGGGGGGCGCGAGACTGCCGACGGGGGGCGCGGGGTTTACAGAGGCCCCGCGCGCTTCCCGAAGGCACTTAAATTAAGTGCCGGGGGAGCTGCAGGGCCTCTGTAAACCATACTTATGCGTGGCTCCGGCGGCTTCCTCCCGGCGTCGCCATGGCAACACGGCATCAAAATGACGCTGCGAAGTCATGTGACGTCACGTTGCTATGGCAACGTGACGTCATTACGCCGGTGCGAGGGTAAGTTGGGGTTGGGGGGGGCGCGGGAGTGAGGGGACAGCCGGCAGGGGGGCGCAGGGAAAAAAGTTTGCGCCCCCCTGCCCTAGGGTGTACTTTGCGAGCGGACCGTCACACTCCTGACTACCCCTAGGCTCCCGTCCCTTCCACAGCACTTCCTGGCAGCATACATTCTCCTGTTTCCCAGTGTGTCTAGCAAAAGCCTGCCCTGATGATAGGCATCTCAGCAGCACCTCCAATTGTAACGGTGTTTCCCTGTGGCCCTTCTGATTCTGGCCCCATATGTGAGAAACTGTCCCAATTACATGTATGTGTATTGTAGTTCACCTGCTGGCAACAGGACTCCTGAGTCTCCCGCTTGATGTGGTTGGGGATATCACCATGACAGGCGTCTGAGGTAGTGTGCTGAGTCCTACTCACATTTGGTACAGCGCCTCCACCCCATCTAGATCCCCACGATAGCAGGGAGGAGTTTCTGACCGGGAGCTCCTGTGTGCACCTTCTCCCTGAGTAACTCCACGCACAGGCAAGAAGGGTCTTTTCATGGGCATCTTTATTGGCATGTCTTATGGCAGACTGCCCATCACAGCGGCCAACACTTAGCCACACATCTTGTAGTGGCCCTCCATTCAGAAGATTCCTCCTGTACTCTAATTAAGTTGTCTTTCCACCTCTCCCCTAAGGGAGACCACCAGCTGTGCCAGAGCTCTGGACACAGTGTGTACTCAGCTTGTCACTTGCCACGTGCCTCTCTGACAGACAGACTTGAACTGCTGCAGACCTTGAACTCCAGGGATCAACCACTGGATGACACACTAACTTTTGGGAGTGCTGTGCCATATATAGGCTCCAGAAAGACCCACCTCTGTGTCACTAACAGTGGACACAAAACATGCTGTCACTTCCTTTGCTACATATGAGACATCACAGGGGTTTGAGGGCAAACCTCCATGATAACTACTGGCAACCCTACCTTCTTACCAGGATTACTGCTCAGTAAGAGAGAGATCTGTACCCCAATTTTACACATGGCTATATATATATGTAAGGATGTGTATACATATATATGAGGGTTCCGCGCTGTCACTAATAAAGGAAGCGCCATACTGTTCTTTTGCCAGTAAGGTCACTGTGTGAATAGTCAGGCTGCGCATGCGCGAGGGAAGCGCGCGAAAGGCAACCAATCTGGAGGGACTTTGGGGGTTGCACTCTGAACTCTGAACTGTGGGAGAGTCAGCTGAGGCTGAGGACCAATAGGGTGCGAGACTCTGGATAGAGAGACAGGATGCGTGTGGGCGGTGGGAGACACGAGTGAGAGGTGAAGGAGGAAGGTGGTGGAACCTCGTGTGCGTGAGCGGAGGGTCAGTGACCCTTCCACTTAGGTCAGAGACATTCCCCAGCCCCCAGGAGCATTACCCCTGTCATCGTAGGGTGCCGCTTTGGTAGGGACGGCCGTAGCAGTTAGGGACGTATTCCCTTAGTGCGGGTTCAGCTGCGGAGTCGCGGACGCCATCTTGGTCTGGAGAACAGACCACACAGCATAGCGGAGTGTCGGTGCAAGGCTGGAGCAACACTACGGACCCTTTGTGAAGTGGTGTGGTCACCGTAGTGACCGGAAGGTATCGTTAGTCAACAAGTGCACCTACACCGGTCACCAGGCGCTGATCCCGCCTCCCACTAACTAATTGGGGGCACTAGTGTGCCATCAAACTATTCCATACAGCTAATAGTTGCAGGACATACTCCTTGGGAGAGTGGCAGAGCCACCTGTGTACAGAACATTATCCTTATCAAGGTGTGGCCGAGCCACAGTGTGTTATGTTGTGATTGTAGAGTATAAGGGTCTTACGCATGTTATGTATACTCTGCAAGATTCCATTAGTTAATATCAATAGTAAAAGGTTGCCTGTTGCACAATACGATTGTTATGTTTTCTTGCTCAGGGTAGATCCTCTACTATGGGGATCCTGGGTAAGTGGAGGCGCTGCACCATGATAAGTGAGGGTATGACCCCAGGCTCCCCAACAGCGGAGGCTTAGAACTCCTGAAGCCGCAGGTAACACACAGCACCAGTAGTTCCTTAGTGCAGGGGTTCACAAAAAGGGCTACATATATATAAATATATATCCCGGATTCCCTAGCTGCAGTGGAAACGCTGTATGCTAGGTGATAATGGTGAAGGACAGGGTTGCAGACCTGTCTAAGACATGTGAATGTGCTCACAAGTCATATTTTTATATGCTGGAGGGTTTTCAGTCACCTTTTCACCCACCATAACTTAAATAATGCTCATGTCTCAAGTTGCAAAGCCAGTACAACCAACCTTACACTGATGAGACCCACAAGGTTGAAACAGTCTGTCTTTGAGTGAGTTTATTGGCTTTACATCTCATCCCAAGCTATGTTTAAAAGCTGTGTTTAAAGCAGCATACATAGGCTTAAGGGGTTAACCATGTAATGTGCTCTTGAGACAAAAGGTAGCACTGTGTGCTCATTTGCATGCCATTTCCCAGAATCTCTTGCTGCAGTGGAAGTGCTATTGGAAAAGTACCCGGGCGCTAACCGTGATGAGTAGTAGGTATAAATAACTAGAAAAGGGAGAAGTGTGCTGGCGATGCGGTACTACAACCCGCAGTTTGGCAATACCTTGGCCAGTGCTAGCGTTGGGCAGGTCAGATTCACCCTTCTCTTGGTTCCCCGGATTCCTCGTAGCCAGCCTACTCTTGCTCCTCTCCGTTCCGGACAACCTGGTGCAGCACGGCGGTCGTGATAATGCTGGTTGCTTCCAGCCGGCTCCGCGTTGTCCGCTGGAAGTGATGTCATCAATCTCGTGGTACACGGCGCCATCTTGGGTGGGGTCCCCCACCGGAACTTCCTCTTCCAGTACGACATCCGGTGCCGGATGTGATGGTTCATTCCGCTGCTCCGCTGGGGCCTGGACTAGGCATTCCTTCTCCGCCGCCTTCATCGGAGCCTGAGGGAGGGAAGAGGGTATCTCACCACTCCGCTGGCTTGCGATGAGGTCCCCTTCTCCTTCCACCATGGGAGTCGCCACGGCCGTGGGACTCATCCGCTCCGGTCGCATCAGCGCAGACAATCGAGAACTCTCGAGACTCGGCTCCTCCACATCACAGGTAAGTGCTGGCTTTTTTTCAGCACCGCTGTAGTGGCCTGCCAGTAGGCGCATCACCACCGATGTCGGGCTTGCTTGCTCCTCGTCCGACGAGGCAGACTCCGACACTGGTAGTGGTACTTCCGCAGGGGACCGACAGCGAGGTTCCGGGTTCTCGCTGCGGTTGCAGGCCCCAGTCTCACTCTTTCCAGGTGCGATCATCAGTAGAGATCCCCATTCTCCGGGATCAGAGATCTGTTTTGAACTTGGGCGAGGCTCCAGCCATCAGCTTGGCTGGCTCTCCTTCCGCCTCCGCGGTGTGTCCAGGCACAAATGACTCCACGGCCCATAGATAGTGTATTCCACACTGCAGGCATCTTGCAGTGGTGCTGGCTTCTCCGCCGGGTAACCTGCATTGAGCGCACCGGCACCGCAGCGTCTCCTTTCCACCCGCCTTCATGACCAGGAAGCCTCCTGGCAATAGGTAGGGGTGTAAAGCAATGTCCATTTCACTCTTGGTCGCACTGGTTAAGGGAGACACTCGGCACAGCAGTCTCTCCTGTTCACCAGCTCCTCGCAACTGAAGGGCAGGAAGCGCAACTATAGCTCCTCCCTCAGTCAGCTCTGTTCTCAATTGGCAGAAACAAGGACCCCTCCCCTGGTGGAGACTAGAGGAGCGTCCCACAGATTCACTTGGTGACCCGGAATTGGCTCTGAGCCTGTCACAGTCCAGGAGGGCGCGGCCACAGCTTTTGCGCCACTTTTCCCAGCAGGGTGGGGTTCTGTCTTTCGCGCCTCTCCCGGCCAACTCCTTGCAACTTCATGGTTTGCAAAATTTTCAACACCCGGCCCACGCGATCTCCCAGGCAAGCGGGAACCGCCATCTTGGATTACACGGCCATTCACATTAGCAGCTGAGGTAGTTTGTGTAGTGATCACAACCTGGCAATCAGATTCTGCATTCTTTCCGCACATAATAGCAATGTCCCCAACACTCTCATCCAGGGTAGCACCCCGGGCTCCTAGGCAGGACAAAAACGGTGCAGCCACTGCTTTAGCGCCACTCCACGGTAGACTAGCAAAAGTCTCTTCTGTATGTGGTACCTCCGTGGTACACACTCCCCGTGCGCTCTCTCCATCAGGCGCGAGCAGCCATCTTGGATTCTCCGCACCGCGCGGAACATCGTTGCTTGCAGTCGGCATTTTTGCACTATGATTGCGATCGCACATGGTGCTCCTCTCTGCTGGGCAGCCGCCATTTTGATGCAACAAAGAATGCCAGTGCACCTCTTTCCATGTATCTCATGTATGTCTGACTCATGTATGCACTACCTCAGGCTAGGCTCACTCTTTCTCTGCATGCTGTATCTGCTTTCCTCCAGTATGTGCTCTGTGGTAAGTGATCTGGTTACTGGTGTCAGGATCGCCGCAAGGCTCCGCCCTCACCACGCATCACGCGGATGAACCTCTGACATTCACAGACCGCTATCGGTACGCACGCAGCTGCGCAATGCTTCATCCGCGGAGGCGCGCTCCCGCAGTATAACCACGGCACCCACTCTGCGTCGCACTCCTCGTACGCACGTACGCCGCACGCCAACGAACACTAGCAGCATCAGCTGTGTTGCACCAGCAGCCAATCCTGCACTACCCTATCGGCTCGTGGCTTATGTGTGAGGTCATCATCTGCTAGTTCCTGATTGGTGCTTTCCCCTTTAAATGCCTTCCTGTTTCACTTTCACTTTGCTGGACATAAACATTGTTGTGCTGTGCTTGCTGCTTCTTGGATCTTGTCTGTTTCTGTGCCTTGCCTGACTCGTGTTGTGACCCCTGCGTGTACCTGGACCTGTCTCTTCTCTACCCCTGGACTTCAGCTTGTTATTGGACCCCCGCTCTCTCCTCTCCTCGATCACGGCTTCGGATAACGACGATTCTTCTCTCTCCTCTCCTCGATCACGGCTTCGGATACGACGATTCTTCTCTCTCCAACCCCGGATCACGGCAAGTACCACGGCTTCCCCAAACTTTCCTGCCCCAACCCAGCTCCACAACTCCGACAACGCATTCCGGACCTGGCTTCGTGGTTTTAGGGCGGCGGTTAAATACATCCCCACCTCAGCCCCGCGGTCTAGTCCTGTTTGTGGTGAGTGCAGCGTGACATTATGTCCAGCCACACAAACTCGGACCCCGCTTAGGTGGGGTTAGGCCGGTTCCCCTCTGAAAACTTGGTCCTCTGTGAAAACCGGTCCCAGTCTGTAAATCAGTCCCTGTCTAAAGATCAGTATATATTTGAGAGACTACCTCCGCCTGAAACCCAGACCCTGTTTTTTGGCCTAACCCCGCCTGGGAAAGAGCTCCGTAAAGAACTCCTAATTAAGGCCCAGCGCCTTAGAGAGTTAAAACAGACAATGATTTCCTATGTTCCTGCCCCTGGCTCCCTTGTGACCTGCGTAAACGTAAATCCTGTGAAACTGGCGCAGACTCAAGATATCTTTCATGAATTATCCCTGTCTTTGAACCAGTACATAAGAGAGCAGGATCCTATCCTCGCCTGCGACGCTGTTTTGGGACTGCTTCCCTGCTCTACCAGTCCTGTTGCTAAACCCCTGGAGTTACCTCCTTCTCCTGGTAGTTACCAAGCTGATTTTGTTACTCCTAAAGCACCAACGCTACATGAACCTAGGCAACTAGGAAGGACCAGGCTTTCGTTTGGTGAGAGGCAGCGCAGACGACACGCAGGCCTATGCCTATACTGCGGGAACAATGGGTACCTACTGGCTACCTGCCCGCTGAGATCGGGAAAACTCCACAGCCCTGTAAAAGTCAGGAGGATCACGCCGGGCACCGCATCCTTACCACCCTTGCAACTTTCCACTAGGATAAACCTCCCCATCACCATTTCCGGAGAGACCTTCCGAGTCACGACACAGGGCTTTCTGGACTCTGGGTCGGGGGGAAACTTTATTGACCAAGGATTCGCGGAGAGACACAGGACTTAAGGATCGTCCCATGGGTCTCAAAGCGATAGATTGCCATCTGCTGCAACCCACGTTCATCTCCCTTCAGACTGTACCCATCCAGATTTTGACCGGGGAGTCTCACTCCGAGACTATACAATTGGACGCCATCCATGCCACCTCGGCAGACATCATACTGGGGCTTCCGTGGCTGTGGACAAACAACTCCCTAATCGACTGGACGAGTCTTTGCCTATCCGCTGAGCCCTCAATGTCAGAAGCATTGCTTACCCCCTTCAAAGGCTTTGGCGGGAGTATCTGTACCTGATACAGACAGAGTACAACTTCCAGTTGAATACGAAGACTTCTGGGATGTGTTCAACAAACAGCAAGCAGAGGAACTTCCACCGCATCGCCCATATGACTGCCCCAATCGATTTGTTGCCCGGTGCCATTCCGCCTAGAGGTTGCTCCTATCCACTGTCTCTGCCTGAGACTAAAGCTATGAAAGACTACATTCAGGAGAATCTTCAGAGGGGTTTTATTCGAAAATCTTCCTCACCTGCTGGTGCAGGCTTCTTTTTTGTAAAAAAGAAGGATGGCTCGCTCCGCCCTGGTATTGACTATCGCGGCCTCAACAAGATTACCGTAAAGAATCGTTACCCTCTCCCGTTAATCTCCGAACTGTTCGATAGGCTACAGGGCGCCAACATCTTTACCAAGTTGGATCTACGAGGGGCCTACAACTTGGTAAGGATTCATCGGGGGACGAGTGGAAGACGGCCTTCAATACTCGTGATGGGCACTACGAGTACCTAGTGATGCCGTTTGGTCTCTGCAAAGCGCCAGCTATATTTCAAGACTTTGTTAATGAAATCTTCAGGGACCTGTAAGACCAACATGTAATCGTGTACCTGGATGACATTTTGATCTACTCCAAAAACATTCAGGAACATCCAGCACATGTTAAATAAGTTCTTCAAAGGCTACGGGAGAATAAGCTCTTTGCCAAACTGGAGAAATGCCACTTTCATCAGTCTTCAACCTCCTTCCTCGGTTACATTATTTCGGACACCGGACTCGCCATGGATCCCGACAAGGTCAAAGCAGTTACGGAATGGCCGTGTCCATATCTCTTAAAGCTTTGCAAAGATTTCTTGGGTTCGCAAATTACTATCAGCGGTTTATTCAAAGCTTCTCCTCTATAGTGGCACCCATTACGGCTTTAACCCAAAAAGGGGCGGATCCAACACACTGGTCTCCCGAAGCCTCCAGAGCGTTTGAAAAATTAAAGAAAGTCTTTTCTTCTGCTCCCATCTTGGTACACCCAGATCCAGGGTTACCTTTTACGCTGGAAGTGGACGCCTCCGACGTAGTAGTTGGGGCAATACTGTCTCAGAGGAAAAACCCGCAGGCCCGCCTGCATCCATGTGCGTTTTTTTCCAAAAAAAATTCTTCTGCGGAGAGAAACTACGATGTAGGAAACCGCGAACTCCTCGCAATAAAGATGGCCTTAGAAGAATGGCGACACCTTCTCGAGGGTACTAAGACACCGGTCACTATCCAGACTGACCACAAGAATCTACTCTACATCGAAGGTGCGCGTCGCTTGGGGTCACGACAGGCACGGTGGTCCCTATTTTTCACCTATTTTAACTTTCTTATATCGTATATTCCTGGTTCCAAAAACGTAAAAGCCGATGCACTATCCAGACAATTCCTGGTCGAGGACAGAGCAGAGGATCATCAACAGACTATACTTCCTCCCGCATGTATTTTGTCTGCCAACACCTTTGACGCCTTACCACACAATACCAGGGCTCAACGTAACATCCCTGTAGGCCTCAAGGTTCCAGAAGGACGTCTGTTCACTCCCACCAACTTCCATAGGAAAGTGATGGAATGGAGTCATGCTTCCAGGACCGCTGGTCATCCTGGCACCAGGAGAACAATCGACTTGTTGGAGCGCACCTTCTGGTGGCCAGGCATGCGCAAAGACATTGAAAAATTTGTGGCTTCATGTCCCATATGCGCTCAGAATAAGACGCCTCACAATAGGCCGGCAGTGTCAGGACGAGCTCACCACAAACGAGGCGGGACCGCGGTGCTGAGGTGGGATAGCCACGAGGGCGCGTCTTGAGTGTAGAGTGGTCTGGGAGTCCGAGTCGGGGCAGGAGAGGTTCGGATGGTCGAGGGTACTGTTCGCCAAGTCCGGGGTTAGAGAGAGGGACGTAATCGTTTTACCGTTTGCCGGGTTCGGGGTGCCAGAGGTGCGGAAAGTCGTATTGCCGTATGCCGAGTTTGGGATGCCAGAGGTGCGGACAGTCGTATTGCCGTATGCCGAGTTCGGGATGCCAGCGGTGCGGATAGTCGTAGAGGAAGCCGGTTCGGTACACGAGGAAGACTGCAAAACAAGACAGGACAAGACAGGACAAGACAGGACTACGGAGGCAGAGGGTGATGAGAACAACTGGTTCTATGCTCAGCCGACGAGTTAATGAAGCTGCAGGGTATATGTAGGCAAGAGGGTCCAATGGCAGAGTAGCAAGGTGGGGGTGTTTGAATGGGCCAGGCTGAGACAGGGATAGGTCTAGATGAGTTCCTGGAGGAGGGGCTATAGATCCTAGAAGAACTGGTATATTGGATTGCAGCATTGGAAATAGCTACTGTGCCTTTAAGAGGCTGGTGCGCCTCCGTGTGGCCACGCCTCCGTGTGTCTGCGCCTGTGGATGCGTGAGAGGGCACACGCCCAGACCCGAAGGCAGAAGAAGAGGACTGACGTGCGCGCGCGCACACAGGGGAAAAGGAGCTCGGTGTCCTGGAGGAGAGATCCGTGTGAGACGCGGGAAGCCCTGGCAGGGCTGCAGGTAAGAGCCGAGAGCGGCATGACTCCCCGTTCGTTACAGGCAGGCCTTCTTCAACCACTACCAATTCCAGATTGTCCATGGACACATCTCTCCATGGATTTTATTGTGGAATTACCCAGCTCTAAAGGGATGAACACCAGGTTGTGGATTGCTTTTCTAAACAGGCGCATTTCATCCCACTTAAAGGTTTGCCCAGCGCGCCTAAACTCTCATAAGTCTTCGTCAAGGAGATTTTCAGACTCCACGGTACTCCACAAGTCATAGTCTCGGATCGAGGCTCGCAATTTATCTCCAGATTCTGGAGAGCCTTCTGAATAAGTCTGGGCATTTCACTTAATTTCTCCTCTGGGTACCACCCACAAACGAATGGACAAACGGAAAGGACCAATCAGTCTTTAGAACAGTTCATTCTCTGTTTTGTCTCGGATTCACAGGACAATTAGTCTGATCTCCTCCCATGGGCAGAATTTTCAAATAATAATCTTAGAAATGAGTCCACTCAACAGTCCCCCTTTTTCACGAATTATGGATTTCATCCCTCGGCCTTTCCTTCCACAGTCTCCAGTTCGGGAGTTCCCGCCACCGAGGACAGAATCCATTGCCTCCAGGACTCTTGGGAGAAGATTCAGGGGAACTTGAGACAAGCCATCAGTATGCAGAAGAAACAAGCCGATCGTCACCGTTGGGAGGTTCCATCTTTTACTTCTGGACAAAAGGTCTGGCTTTCAACGAAGAATATTCATCTCAAGGTCTCTTCACCCAAATTGGCACCCAGATTCATTGGCCCATTCATCATTACGGAGAGGGTCAATCCTGTCACCTACCGGCTTAAATTGCCAGCAACCATGAATATTCCTTCCGCTTTTCACATTTCTCTTTTGAAACCCTTTATCCAGGATCCCCAATCATCCATTCGAGACTTGCCACCTCAGCCTGTTCTTGTGGAGGGTCAACAGGAGTTTGAGGTGCAGACAATCCTCGACTCCAGAGTATCAAGGGGGAAACTGCAATACCTCGTTCATTGGAGGGGTTTTGGTCCAGAGGAACGTGAATGGATTCCTCGGGAACAGGTACACGTTTCCAGATTGGTCAGGGCTTTTGATCACAGATACCCTTTGAAGCCTGCCCTGGGTCATCCGGAGGTCTCCCCTGAAGGGGGGGGGTACTGTCAGGATCGCCGCAAGGCTCCGCCCCGAGCACGCATCACGCGGCTGTACCTGACATTCACAGACCGCTATCGGTGCGCACGCAGCTGCGCAATGTTTCATCCGCGGAGGCGCGCTCCCGCAGTATCACCACGGCACCCACTCTGCATCGCATTCCTCGTACGCGCGCACGCCACACGCCAACGAACACTAGCAGCATCAGCTGTGTTACACCAGCAGCCAATCCTGCACTACCCTATCGGCTCGTGGCTTGTGTGAGGTCATCATCTGCTAGTTCCTGATTGGTGCTTTCCCCTTTAAATGCCTTCCTGTTTCACTTTCACTTTGCTGGACATAAACATTGTTGTGCTGTGCTTGCTGCTTCTTGGATCTTGTCTGTTCCTGTGCCTTGCCTGACTCGTGTTGTGACCCCTGCGTGTACCTGGACCTGTCTCTTCTCTACCCTGAACTTCAGCTTGTTATTGGACCCCCGCTCTCTCCTCTCCTCGATCACGGCTTCGGATAACGACGATTCTTCTCTCTCCTCGATCATGGCTTCGGATACGACGATTCTTCTCTCTCCAACCCCGGATCACGGCAAGTACCAAGGCTTCTCCGAATTCTCCTGCCCCGACCCAGCTCCACGACTCCGACAACGCATTCCGGACCTGGCTCCGTGGTTGTAGGGCGGCGGTTATATACCTCAGCCCCGCGGTCTAGTCCTGTTTGTGGTGAGCGCAGATTGACAACAGGCTAGAGTACTCTGGCTTTCTCCCATGCAGTACTAGGGCGTCAACCTACTCTTGGCTACCTCTAGCGCAGATCCTCTCAGGAATTCCTGACCCATGTTAACCAGGCTATCCCCTCAGGCATCCTATGACTAGCTGCCTCAAGGTGACCTGAACAGCTATAGCCCTGTCTCCAGACCCACTTTACTCCATTCAATGCCCTAGGGCAGCGGTGCGCAATCTGTGGGGCGCGACCCCCAGGGGGGGCGCGAGACTGCCGACGGGGGGCGCGGGGTTTACAGAGGCCCCGCGCGCTTCCCGAAGGCACTTAAATTAAGTGCCGGGGGAGCTGCAGGGCCTCTGTAAACCATACTTATGCGTGGCTCCGGCGGCTTCCTCCCGGCGTCGCCATGGCAACGCGGCATCAAAATGACACTGCGAGGTCATGTGACGTCACGTTGCTATGGCAACGTGACGTCATTACGCCGGTGCGAGGGTAAGTTGGGGTTGGGGGGGGGCGCGGGAGTGAGGGGACAGCCGGCAGGGGGGCGCAGGGAAAAAAGTTTGCGCCCCCCTGCCCTAGGGTGTACTTTGCGAGCGGACCGTCACACTCCTGACTACCCCTAGGCTCCCGTCCCTTCCACAGCACTTCCTGGCAGCATACATTCTCCTGTTTCCCAGTGTGTCTAGCAAAAGCCTGTCCTGATGATAGGCATCTCAGCAGCACCTCCAATTGTAACGGTGTTTCCCTGTGGCCCTTCTGATTCTGGCCCCATATGTGAGAAACTGTCCCAATTACATGTATGTGTATTGTAGTGCACCTGCTGGCAACAGGACTCCTGAGTCTCCCGCTTGATGTGGTTGGGGATATCACCATGACAGGCGTCTGAGGTAGTGTGCTGAGTCCTACTCACATTTGGTACAGCGCCTCCACCCCATCTAGATCCCCACGATAGCAGGGAGGAGTTTCTGACCGGGAGCTCCTGTGTGCACCTTCTCCCTGAGTAACTCCACGCACAGGCAAGAAGGGTCTTTTCATGGGCATCTTTATTGGCATGTCTTGTGGCAGACTGCCCATCACAGCGGCCAACACTTAGCCACACATCTTGTAGTGGCCCTCCATTCAGAAGATTCCTCCTGTACTCTAATTAAGTTGTCTTTCCACCTCTCCCCTAAGGGAGACCACCAGCTGTGCCAGAGCTCTGGACACAGTGTGTACTCAGCTTGTCACTTGCCACGTGCCTCTCTGACAGACAGACTTGAACTGCTGCAGACCTTGAACTCCAGGGATCAACCACTGGATGACACACTAACTTTTGGGAGTGCTGTGCCATATATAGGCTCCAGAAAGACCCACCTCTGTGTCACTAACAGTGGACACAAAACGTGCTGTCACTTCCTTTGCTACATATGAGACATCACAGGGGTTTGAGGGCAAACCTCCATGATAACTACTGGCAACCCTACCTTCTTACCAGGATTACTGCTCAGTAAGAGAGAGATCTGTACCCCAATTTTACACATGGCTATATATATATATATATGTAAGGATGTGTATACATATATATGAGGGTTCCGCGCTGTCACTAATAAAGGAAGCGCCATACTGTTCTTTTGCCAGTAAGGTCACTGTGTGAATAGTCAGGCTGCGCATGCGCGAGGGAAGCGCGCGAAAGGCAACCAATCTGGAGGGACTTTGGGGGTTGCACTCTGAACTCTGAACTGTGGGAGAGTCAGCTGAGGCTGAGGACCAATAGGGTGCGAGACTCTGGATAGAGAGACAGGATGCGTGTGGGCGGTGGGAGACACGAGTGAGAGGTGAAGGAGGAAGGTGGCGGAACCTCGTGTGCATGAGCGGAGGGTCAGTGACCCTTCCACTTAGGTCAGAGACATTCCCCAGCCCCCAGGAGCATTACCCCTGTCATCGTAGGGTGCCGCTTTGGTAGGGACGGCCGTAGCAGTTAGGGACGTATTCCCTTAGTGCGGGTTCAGCTGCGGAGTCGCGGACGCCATCTTGGTCTGGAGAACAGACCACACAGCATAGCGGAGTGTCGGCGCCAGGCTGGAGCAACACTACGGACCCTTTGTGAAGTGGTGTGGTCACCGTAGTGACCGGAAGGTATCGTTAGTCAACAAGTGCACCTACACCGGTCACCAGGCGCTGATCCCGCCTCCCACTAACTAATTGGGGGCACTAGTGTGCCATCAAACTATTCCATACAGCTAATAGTTGCAGGACATACTCCTTGGGAGAGTGGCAGAGCCACCTGTGTACAGAACATTATCCTTATCAAGGTGTGGCCGAGCCACAGTGTGTTATGTTGTGATTGTAGAGTATAAGGGTCTTACGCATGTTATGTATACTCTGCAAGATTCCATTAGTTAATATCAATAGTAAAAGGTTGCCTGTTGCACAATACGATTGTTATGTTTTCTTGCTCAGGGTAGATCCTCTACTATGGGGATCCTGGGTAAGTGGAGGCACTGCACCATGATAAGTGAGGGTATGACCCCAGGCTCCCCAACAGCGGAGGCTTAGAACTCCTGAAGCCGCAGGTAACACACAGCACCAGTAGTTCCTTAGTGCAGGGGTTCACAAAAAAGGCTACATATATATAAATATATATCCCGGATTCCCTAGCTGCAGTGGAAACGCTGTATGCTAGGTGATAATGGTGAAGGACAGGGTTGCAGACCTGTCTAAGACATGTGAATGTGCTCACAAGTCATATTTTTATATGCTGGAGGGTTTTCAGTCACCTTTTCACCCACCATAACTTAAATAATGCTCATGTCTCAAGTTGCAAAGCCAGTACAACCAACCTTACACTGATGAGACCCACAAGGTTGAAACAGTCTGTCTTTGAGTGAGTTTATTGGCTTTACATCTCATCCCAAGCTATGTTTAAAAGCTGTGTTTAAAGCAGCATACATAGGCTTAAGGGGTTAACCATGTAATGTGCTCTTGAGACAAAAGGTAGCACTGTGTGCTCATTTGCATGCCATTTCCCAGAATCTCTTGCTGCAGTGGAAGTGCTATTGGAAAAGTACCCGGGCGCTAACCGTGATGAGTAGTAGGTATAAATAACTAGAAAAGTAAGAAGGGTGTAATACAGCCTTATACAGTAGTATAGCGTAATTGTCTTGAGATGTCCTCGTATGACTCGAAACCCCAACAGGATCTATCCAGGACCCTTGATGGTAATAGAACACAAGAAGAAATGGGGGAGCACAATGTGAGGAAAGGTAGGTTGAGGGTGTATTTTCTTTCACTGATGATAAATGTGGTGCAAACACTTCTATTGAACCGTCAGTCTAAGTGATTGACTCCTTGGGTGGGAGACGCACATAGAGTGATGTGTGTAAGTTGATGGAAAAATAAATAAAAAACTTACACAGCCTTGTGTAAGTTCTATCACATCAAGGTTTCTTTGGCTGCCGGATCTTCCTTCTGGATACTGATTCATCTTTCTTTCAAATATTCTTATCTCGCTGCGTCTTGAATGTTCCTCGTTGGATAAGTGGTTTCTTCACAGTAATTTACCTCTCATACAGATGAAAAGGCAATTAGATACACATATGTAAATGTCAACTGCAATATAGGGAGAGACAATGAGGCAATATATTATCGCAAATTAAAGGTATTTATAATGATATCTCACTCACACGAGCTAATGTGAGTGTTCTCGTATAGCGGTATCTTGTTGTCACCCGTGTCAGAAATTGATACAGGTCTTCAGATGGATTGCAGATGAATACAGATCAATGACATAATGGTCACCTAATATTAAAGGTGGCGGAAGGGATGCAGAATAATAATAAATAAGTCCAAATACTCACACGGGCCAGTGTGAGTACACACTTGTAGAAGTTTCTTTGAGCTTCTAATTTCCCTGGCTGGAAACCTCCTTTGCGCTTATGAGAGAGGTGTGGATAGACTATGGGACACTGAGATCTAAGGGAGGTGAAAGCTTTATTGGAAGGATATGCAAAAACAAACACAATGATAAACAATAAATATAAAATAAAATAGATCAAGGCTAAAACATAGAAGCAACTGTTAGTTCTAGGGGGAATACAAACAGCATGGGGAGTCACTCAGTGGTTGGTGGTAAAAAGTCTCTTGTCTACACGTCCGGATGGAGAGTTACCACGTCACCTCTGGCTCCTCTGTACTGGCTGCAGACTGTCTCAGATGAAGAACATGGGAATCTTTATTGGCATGTCCTGTGGCAGACTGCCCATCGCAGCGGCCGACACTTGGCCGCACATCTTGTAGTGGCCCTCCATTCAGAAGATTCCTCCTGTACTCTAATTAAGTTGTCTTTCCACCTCTCCCCTAAGGGAGACCACCAGCTGTGCCAGAGCTCTGGACACAGTGTGTACTCAGCTTGTCACTTGCCACGTGCCTCTCTGACAGACAGACTTGAACTGCTGCAGACCTTGAACTCCAGGGATCAACCACTGGATGACACACTAACTTTTGGGAGTGCTGTGCCATATATAGGCTCCAGAAAGACCCACCTCTGTGTCACTAACAGTGGACACAAAACGTGCTGTCACTTCCTTTGCTACATATGAGACATCACAGGGGTTTGAGGGCAAACCTCCATGATAACTACTGGCAACCCTACCTTCTTACCAGGATTACTGCTCAGTAAGAGAGAGATCTGTACCCCAATTTTACACATGGCTATATATATATATATATGTAAGGATGTGTATACATATATATGAGGGTTCCGCGCTGTCACTAATAAAGGAAGCGCCATACTGTTCTTTTGCCAGTAAGGTCACTGTGTGAATAGTCAGGCTGCGCATGCGCGAGGGAAGCGCGCGAAAGGCAACCAATCTGGAGGGACTTTGGGGGTTGCACTCTGAACTCTGAACTGTGGGAGAGTCAGCTGAGGCTGAGGACCAATAGGGTGCGAGACTCTGGATAGAGAGACAGGATGCGTGTGGGCGGTGGGAGACACGAGTGAGAGGTGAAGGAGGAAGGTGGCGGAACCTCGTGTGCGTGAGCGGAGGGTCAGTGACCCTTCCACTTAGGTCAGAGACATTCCCCAGCCCCCAGGAGCATTACCCCTGTCATCGTAGGGTGCCGCTTTGGTAGGGACGGCCGTAGCAGTTAGGGACGTATTCCCTTAGTGCGGGTTCAGCTGCGGAGTCGCGGACGCCATCTTGGTCTGGAGAACAGACCACACAGCATAGCGGAGTGTCGGCGCCAGGCTGGAGCAACACTACGGACCCTTTGTGAAGTGGTGTGGTCACCGTAGTGACCGGAAGGTATCGTTAGTCAACAAGTGCACCTACACCGGTCACCAGGCGCTGATCCCGCCTCCCACTAACTAATTGGGGGCACTAGTGTGCCATCAAACTATTCCATACAGCTAATAGTTGCAGGACATACTCCTTGGGAGAGTGGCAGAGCCACCTGTGTACAGAACATTATCCTTATCAAGGTGTGGCCGAGCCACAGTGTGTTATGTTGTGATTGTAGAGTATAAGGGTCTTACGCATGTTATGTATACTCTGCAAGATTCCATTAGTTAATATCAATAGTAAAAGGTTGCCTGTTGCACAATACGATTGTTATGTTTTCTTGCTCAGGGTAGATCCTCTACTATGGGGATCCTGGGTAAGTGGAGGCGCTGCACCATGATAAGTGAGGGTATGACCCCAGGCTCCCCAACAGCGGAGGCTTAGAACTCCTGAAGCCGCAGGTAACACACAGCACCAGTAGTTCCTTAGTGCAGGGGTTCACAAAAAAGGCTACATATATATAAATATATATCCCGGATTCCCTAGCTGCAGTGGAAACGCTGTATGCTAGGTGATAATGGTGAAGGACAGGGTTGCAGACCTGTCTAAGACATGTGAATGTGCTCACAAGTCATATTTTTATATGCTGGAGGGTTTTCAGTCACCTTTTCACCCACCATAACTTAAATAATGCTCATGTCTCAAGTTGCAAAGCCAGTACAACCAACCTTACACTGATGAGACCCACAAGGTTGAAACAGTCTGTCTTTGAGTGAGTTTATTGGCTTTACATCTCATCCCAAGCTATGTTTAAAAGCTGTGTTTAAAGCAGCATACATAGGCTTAAGGGGTTAACCATGTAATGTGCTCTTGAGACAAAAGGTAGCACTGTGTGCTCATTTGCATGCCATTTCCCAGAATCTCTTGCTGCAGTGGAAGTGCTATTGGAAAAGTACCCGGGCGCTAACCGTGATGAGTAGTAGGTATAAATAACTAGAAAAGTAAGAAGGGTGTAATACAGCCTTATACAGTAGTATAGCGTAATTGTCTTGAGATGTCCTCGTATGACTCGAAACCCCAACAGGATCTATCCAGGACCCTTGATGGTAATAGAACACAAGAAGAAATGGGGGAGCACAATGTGAGGAAAGGTAGGTTGAGGGTGTATTTTCTTTCACTGATGATAAATGTGGTGCAAACACTTCTATTGAACCGTCAGTCTAAGTGATTGACTCCTTGGGTGGGAGACGCACATAGAGTGATGTGTGTAAGTTGATGGAAAAATAAATAAAAAACTTACACAGCCTTGTGTAAGTTCTATCACATCAAGGTTTCTTTGGCTGCCGGATCTTCCTTCTGGATACTGATTCATCTTTCTTTCAAATATTCTTATCTCGCTGCGTCTTGAATGTTCCTCGTTGGATAAGTGGTTTCTTCACAGTAATTTACCTCTCATACAGATGAAAAGGCAATTAGATACACATATGTAAATGTCAACTGCAATATAGGGAGAGACAATGAGGCAATATATTATCGCAAATTAAAGGTATTTATAATGATATCTCACTCACACGAGCTAATGTGAGTGTTCTCGTATAGCGGTATCTTGTTGTCACCCGTGTCAGAAATTGATACAGGTCTTCAGATGGATTGCAGATGAATACAGATCAATGACATAATGGTCACCTAATATTAAAGGTGGCGGAAGGGATGCAGAATAATAATAAATAAGTCCAAATACTCACACGGGCCAGTGTGAGTACACACTTGTAGAAGTTTCTTTGAGCTTCTAATTTCCCTGGCTGGAAACCTCCTTTGCGCTTATGAGAGAGGTGTGGATAGACTATGGGACACTGAGATCTAAGGGAGGTGAAAGCTTTATTGGAAGGATATGCAAAAACAAACACAATGATAAACAATAAATATAAAATAAAATAGATCAAGGCTAAAACATAGAAGCAACTGTTAGTTCTAGGGGGAATACAAACAGCATGGGGAGTCACTCAGTGGTTGGTGGTAAAAAGTCTCTTGTCTACACGTCCGGATGGAGAGTTACCACGTCACCTCTGGCTCCTCTGTACTGGCTGCAGACTGTCTCAGATGAAGAACATGGGAATCTTTATTGGCATGTCCTGTGGCAGACTGCCCATCGCAGCGGCCGACACTTGGCCGCACATCTTGTAGTGGCCCTCCATTCAGAAGATTCCTCCTGTACTCTAATTAAGTTGTCTTTCCACCTCTACCCTAAGGCAGACCACCAGCTGTGCCAGAGCCCTGGACACAGTGTGTACTCAGCTTGTCACTTGCCACGTGCCTCTCTGACAGACAGACTTGAACTGCTGCAGACCTTGAACTCCAGAGATCAACCACTGGATGACACAATAACTTTTGGGAGTGCTGTGCCATATATAAGGCTCCAGAAAGACCCACCTCTGTGTCACTAACAGTGGACACAAAACATGCTGTCACTTCCTTTGCTACATATGACACATCACAGGGGTTTGAGGGCAAATCTCCATGATAACTACTGGCAACCCTGCCTTCTTACCAGGATTACTGCTCAGTAAGAGAGAGATCTGTACACCAATTTTACACATGGCTACATATATATATATATATATATCCCGTATTCCCTAGCTGCAGTGGGACCACTGTATGCTAGGTGATAATGGTGAAGGGCAGGGTTGCAGACCTGTCTGACATGTGAATGTGCTCACAAGTCATATTTTTATATGCTATATGCTATACAGTGGAGGGTTTTCAGTCACCTTTTCACCCACCATAACTTAAATAATGCTCATGTCTCAAGTTGTAAAGCCAGTACAACCAACCTTACACTGATGAGACCCACAAGGTTGAAACAGTCTGTCTGTGAATGAGTTTATTGGCTTTACATCTCATCCCAAGCTATGTTTAAAAGCTGTGTTTAAAGCAGCATGCATTGGCTTAAGGGTTTAACCATGTAATGTGCTCTTGAGACGAAAGGTAGCACTGTGTGCTCATTTGCATGCCATTTCCCAGAATCCCTTGCGGCAGTGGAAGTGCTGTATACTAGGTGATAATGGTGAAGGGCAGGGATGCAGACCTGTTTAAGACATGTGAATGTGCTCACAAGTCATATTTTTATATGATAGATAGATAGATAGATAGATAGATAGATAGATAGATAGATAGAAAAAACACAAAGATGTTCAGGGCACTCTAACTAGGCAAAGGTAGGACAAATAACTTATCTTTTGGTTGCGGTGTAGCCGGGACCACCCTCCAGTGACAGCGATAAATAAGGAAGAAAAAAAATCCGCAGCACTCTCTGGTAGATGGCTTGATAAAGGACTGGGAGGTCCGAAACGTTGCTCCATTTTTCCTGTACTTCACCCCTGATGCAATAAACCTTTTTATATTTGACATCTACCAGAGAGTGCTGTGAATCTTCTTTCATGTGTATGTATGTATGTATGTATGTATGTATGTATGTATGTATGTATGTATATATATGACAGAAACCAGGGTATGGTGATAAATTCCATATATAGGGCTCCCAGGATACTGAACAGTTTCTATCCTGTTTAGGCTGGAAAGTGCAGCCTCAGAATGCATGCACTCCATCCCACAGTTTGGCAAGTGCTGGAACTGAGGGGTGAGGGATCCAGACCAGAGTTTGTCTGCTGCCTGATTTCTGTCACCTGTCCTGCTAGTTAGAGAACAGGTATTTAAGGCTGATTTCCTGGTTCCTCTCCCCTCTCCCCAAGAGCCTGGAGGCAGGAAGGCTGCTGGAAGCAGAGAGGGGAAACGCCTCTCACCAAACAGGTTAAATCATTCTGTTCCTTTTGTCTAAAACTGCAAAGTTCCTTATTTTTGTTGTTGGAACTGGATAAGCCAGTCCAACCCCAGTCAGGGAAAACCTTAGTTAAGTTATTGCTCAGATGAGCAGGGTTTTTGTTTGCTTATGTATTATTTTGAATTCCGTGTGGCAGTCTCAGTGCCTGGGACTGAATAAACCAGGCAATAGCCTGTTTAAAGGAACAGCACGTTACGCCTCGTCATTTAACCTACCCTAAAAGACCGTGTTCTAACAGTCCCGGACAGACGGCGGACGTTTGACACATATTGTGGAGAATGCGGGCAGAACACTAAAAGGTCTGCGGGTTAAAGAACTTTAAAAAAAAAAAAAAAAAGTTTTTTTTTCTCTCCAAAAGGGATGGAAGACGTGGTGAGTGCACTGGTATGCAATGTCGCTACCCAGAAAGACGCAAATGAAACCCAGCAACAGCTGTTGATAGCCCAGCAAGAGACTAATGCAAACCAGCAACAGACAAATGCAGCCCTGCAAAAGGCGAATGCAACCCAGCAACAGCTGTTAATAGCCCAGCGAGAGACTAATGCAAACCAGCAACAGACGAATGCAAACCAGCAACAGACGAATGCAGCCCTGCAAGAGGCGAATGCAGCTCTGCAAATCGTGAATGCAAACCAGCAAGAGACAAACCGCTTGCTGAGAGAGGAGCAACAACGGTTCGCCCAGGGCTTACAGCAGGAACTCGAGATCCTGAGAGGGACTATCCTTAAGACTCCACTGGCAGAGGCAGCCCCAGTCCCGAAAATGACCAGGGCAAGCCACTACCTTCAGAAGATGGGGCCCTCGGATGATGTTGAAACCTATCTTCTCACTTTTGAACGCACGGCACAGAGAGAGGGTTGGCCAGAAGCTGAGTGGGCCAGTCTAATCACACCCTTCTTAAGCGGCGAACCCCAGAAGGCTTACTTTGATCTAGAGCCAGCCGAAGCTAACGTCTATGCAAAATTGAAGTTCGAGATCCTCGCCCGCCTCGGCGTAACTACGGCCGTTCGCGCCCAAAGGTTCCACGCATGGTCCTTCACGTTGGATAAAGCCACCTGATCCCAGATGTATGACCTCGTCCACCTCGCTCGGAAGTGGCTGCAACCCGAGATCAACTCAGCAAGCCACATCGTGGAATGGTTGGTCATGGACCAGTTCTTGAGGAAACTTCCCTCTGCCCTACGCCGTTGGGTCAGTCAGAGTGACCCCCACAGTGCAGACGAGCTGGTGGCCCTCGTAGAAAGGTACAATGCAGCAGAACAGCACCTGCAACCCACAGTCATGAAGCATCCCCACTACTCAAGGTTCCAGGACTCTTCCAGAGACGGTAAAAGGGTACCAGGGTTAAGGGGGGCTGAAGAGCGATGACCGCCTTCACATAGTCACCCATTGGGGGGACACCTAGGGGTGGAAAAGACAAAAGAAAAGGTTCTCCGAAGCTTCTATTGGCCTGGAGTTCTGGCAGAAATGACAAATTATTGCTCCTCATGCCCAGAATGTCAGATCACAGCCCCGTTCAAAGCGTATCGTAGCCCATTGGTACCCCTTCCCATAATAGATGTACCATTTGACAGGATTGCTATGGATCTAGTAGGACCCCTAATAAAGTCTGATAGGGGACATCAGCATATATTGGTAATATTAGATTATGCCACCCGATATCCGGAGGCAGTTCCCCTACGTAGCACCTCTGCTAAAAACATAGCAAAACATAAAAAAAATGTTTACCAGGGTCAGAATTCCTAAAGAGATCTTAACTGACCAGGGAACACAATTTATGTCCCAAGTAACAAAAGAGTTATGTAAACTCCTAAAAATCAAGCATCTCAGAACCTCAGTCTATCATCCACAAACAGATGGTTTAGTGGAATGGTTCAATAAAACCTTAAAGAGCATGTTACACCGGGCGGTCGATAAGGATGGGAAAAACTGGGATTGTTTGTTACCATACCTGTTATTTGCCATTAGGGAGGTTCCCCAAACATCCACAGGCTTCTCCCCATTTGAACTATTGTATGGCCGACACCCAAGGGGCTTACTGGATATAGCCAAAGAGACTTGGGAATACGAGGTTACCCCATACAGAAGTGTAATAGAGCATGTTGCCCAGATGCAGGACCGCATAGCTGCAGTCCTACCTATAGTGAGGGAACACATGGAAAAAGCTCAAGAGGCCCAGAGGAATACGTATAATAAGGGTGATAGGGTCAGAATTTTTTTCCAGGCGATAGGGTACTAGTTCTGGTCCCCACCGTAGAGAGTAAATTCCTTGCTAAGTGGCATGGGCCATATGAGGTCTTGGAAAGAGTGGGAGAAGTAAATTACAAGGTGAGACAGCCAGGTAGGAGGAACGTGAGCAAATTTACCATATAAACCTACTTAAGTCCTGAAAAGATAGAGAGGTCTTGTTAACCCTAGTACCCCAGGTCCATCAGAGAATCGAGAAACTGACCCAGAGGTTAGCATAGCTGAAACCCTGTCCGTTCATCAGAAACGAGAGGTCCAGAATTTAGTGAGAAGAAACAAAGAAGTCTTCTCTACACAGCCAGGTAGAACTAGCGTAATTGAACATGACCAAGGGCCTCATGCAGTAAGCGCCGATAAGGTGTTTTTCGCCATTTTTTGCCCTCCCGATTCAGTAAGCGCCGATAAGTGGGAATTATCGGCAAGTTTTGTTCCCAATAAAAACTTATCGGCAGTCGGCTGCTGATAAGCAACTTATCGGCACTTTTTAAACTCGGCTGAATTCAAGTAGCCCCGATCAGCTTTTCGCTGCTGATCGGCACTCCAGAATGGAGGGTTTTTCGGGAATCCAGCCCGCCAACTAAAGTTGGTGGAGGAGAAGCATCGGCAAGGGCGACACTTAGAAAAAATCAGGCCTTTTTCCTGTCTGTTAGACCGTTAGTGAAGGCCTTTTTTCTGTCTGTGATTGATGCCGGGGGTCTCCGGAGCTTAATGCCACGGGGTCATGCGACGTCACGGTTGTCACGGTAATGTGACGTAAAATGATGCCGCGGGTCATGTGACGTGACATCACACGACCCTGCGGCGTCATTTGATGCTGCACGAGGTAAGGAGGGGGGGCTCACCAAGGAGGAGAGGGCACGGGGGGGGGGTGCAGCAAAAAAGTTTGCGTGCCCCTGTTCTAACCGTTCCTAATTTCTATGTGATTCTACTACTACTGTGAGTTTAATGGAAATTCAGTTTCCACCCCATAAAACAACCCTGGTTTAAGACAGCAATTAGGGCTCCGTATAAATATAATTCTCTGAATTACTCTACTCCTGTAATTTCTAAAAGGCAATAGAAAAAGAAGCATCATGGGGATCACGTCTCATTCTTGCAATCTATTAGTATGTAACCCTGTCCGCCCCCCCCCCCCCCCTCAATCGCAAATAGGGTCTATCATGGGAAAAGCTACGCTAGTTACAGTACTTGGAGTAGTGTGGTGCATACCTGCTGATAAACAGTAGCCCTGAGTCTCCCGCATGATGTTAGGGGATATCAGGACAGGCTTCTGGGGTATAACCTGACTCGTACATACGGTGAGAGCACCTCCATCTCTTGCAGTCCTCAGGATAAGGGGAGAAATCCCTGCTTGAGAGTCTCTTTCTTCTTCTTCCTGATAGATTTCAGTCTCAGGCAAGAAGTATATTAAACATGATCACTTTATTCTTTATGCACACGGCATAGCAGTCAATCAGCAGCTTATACGGCCTGCACTCTTAGGATCTCCCAGGACCTACACTCCCAGCCAGCGGGCACAAGGAGCAGTCCTAGCTCTTCCCTTACTCTCTGGTAGAGTAAGGCCTCTGGCATGGTCAGCGCTTAGGCGCTGACCCGTGCTGAGGCGCGCTGCTGCTCGGCAGTGAGCCCCTGCAGCCGCAATGAGAGCGGCTTTAGCAGGGGCTCGCGCACGCTTGCGGAAGCGTGTGTCTTAACAAATCTTTAGTTTCTCAGCTCGCCGGAGCGCAGGGCCGGTCACGTGAGCGGTTCGCCCAATGAGGGCGAACCAGCTCCATGACGTCACAGCCCCTCCTCCCCCCCGACATGCCCCCGGACGGCGCACGGTCTAAGGCCAGGGAAAGCACCCGCTTTCCCTCAGCCTCCGCGCGCCTCCACACGGCTGAAGTCTCTATGGACTCAACCAAAGGGGAACAGTCTCCCACTGCTCCCCAAGGAAGGGCACATACTATGCAGAGCCATGCACATTGCTCAAGGGTAGACTATGCCTCTCTCAAGGTAGAGGCAGACTGATTAAATTCAGGAAGTGCGACTCCTTAAATACAGATGTAGCAGGAACCAGCCCCTTGCCCCTGATTGGACACCAGGCGTGATTACACTACATTCTGTGTGACTCATTGAGCTGCACAGGTGTGGGACAAACCCATGATTACATGGGTAGTTAGGACACAAGTCCAAATAGCAGTGCTCAGTCCGAATCAGACACAGTGGAAATCCATATATCAAAGTATCAAAGTCCACATATCATGGTTTAAACAGAAGCACATTAGGCTAAAGGGAGTATTGGACGAGTGTATAAGAAACAGTGACTTTTCAATAACACATGACTGTCCATAAGGTGGAGACAATTAAAGGGTTAACATACCAGTTTCTTGCAGTACTCCACAGAACAGGGTTCTCTCACTGTTACACTGTTGCTGGTCAACAACTCCCCATAAGTAATAGGCGAGAGACAATACTCACGAAATAGCTTCTTCATGTGGTGCGTGCATCACGCTGATGTTGTCTTTGTAGAGAAGAATCCTAGGATTGGAGCTGAGCACAGCGAGAAAAATGGGACCAGCAAGGTGTGGGTTAAAAATATTATTTATTAAAGAACATGGTATCGGGAACAAACACTCTGACGTGTTTCGGGCAAAAAAGTGCCCTTTATCAAAGAGATAACCAGGAATTGTTGCCAGGAGGAGGGCAGACTGTTAGCCCAAACCAGCCAGGGCTACAAGTATATATGCTAACAGTCATGAACCTAGAGTAATTCCACGTCCGGAACCCAAAATGTTCTATAAACAAATTCACTTGTTTTATCCCTTCTGCAAATCAAAAGATTTACTCTGACTAATCGGACAATTAAAAATGGTTTCTGATCGAGAAAATTAACTCTAAATGACATGGATCCCATCTTCAGAGTTCACTAGATTTAAGAAAAACTGGGTGCAGATTGGCTCCCTTTGATAGACAGCTACTTAGGGCCTCATGCAGTAAGCGCCAATAAGGCTTTTATCGGCATTTTTCCCCAAAATTGCATTTGCGATTCAGTAAGCGCTGATAAGTGGCCAAAATCGGCATTTTGTCTTCTCGATAAAAGTTTATCGGCAGCCGGCTGCCGATAACACACTTATCGGCTTTTCGCCACTTTTTGAAACCGGCTGTATTCTAGTAGCCCCGATCAGCTTATCGGTGCTGATCGGTACTCTAAAATTGAGATTTCTACGGCAATTTGTCCCGCCAACTAAAGTTGGCAAGTTGGAGGGGAGAAGGATCGGCAAGGTTGCCGGGACGGCACTTAGCAAAAATAGCTCATCTCTACATCAATGGAGTGGGGACTTATAACTTTATAGGAGTGTTTACGTTCTATTGCTACTAATAAAAATGTGCTTGGCATTACAGTGTCGATTTGATTCACTTCATCGTGTCACTGCTTACGTTTATTATTGGCAGAACATTGTACTTGTCTATGTTATGATGTTTTGCGTGTCACATTAGTCTTAATGTTATGATGTGTCAAGGGAAACTCCTATAGTAAACTCTTAAAGGAAGAGGTCACATAATATGAAACATGTTACTTAAGTGTGCTTCAATTTATTATATGATTTAACAGATTTCACACATCTAACAGATCCAGCGTATAGTAATGTTGGTATACATTATAGAATGCTTTGAATGTGTAATGCATGATCAAATGTAAATGTAGCTGTTTTTTTTCATGTTTACATGTAGTTTGTGACCTCCCTCTTTTTATGACGTCCGCAATTGGACACTCAATAACATTGCATGTTTACATTGTACACGATGCATTATAATCAGTTCATGCTAAGTTATACACAGATCTATAATAGTTACTCATTTTTAGATGATTGAAACATAATCAATAGCAAGTATCCTGATGGCATTAAATTATGCATATGCACATTATAATTAGTTCATGTGAACATGTGACAATAACATGCTACATTATACATGTTGCAATGTAGTTTTTCAACGTCAATGTCATGGTTGTATCCTAATGAGATGACTGAGTGTTGCGTTCATAAGTGGTACATGCATTACACATTCCATAAATACTTGCGAATAAATTGTTCATTAGACGGAGGAAGATTCTATTGGAGGAGAGGCTAGCTGAGGGACAGGATGTCACAGGGCAAGGAAGGGACAGGGACGCTGAGTGGAGAGGGAGGTAGAGGGCAAGGAGATGAGAGGAGAAGAGAGAGGAGAGAAGTTGTGCCTCGCCCACGTTTGTACAGGGAGAGAACCATGTTAGATGGATGAGTGAGGAGGAGATCATAAGTCGGTATCGTTTGAGTTCAGCAGCAATCTTATCTCTTTATGAAGAGATACGGGTAGATTTAGATTTTGTGACAGCCAGAGGTCGTGCAGTTCCTGGGCTTGTTAAAATGCTGTACTCATTACATTATCTTGTTTCCGCGTCATTCCAGACAACTGTGGGCATAGTGGGCGGGGTCTCGCAATCTACATTCTCACGGGCCTTTACCCAGTTTCTATGTGCACTGAATAGACGCGGTAGGAATTATATTCATTTTCCTACAGAGCACACAGAGTGGCTGAAAGTGAGGAATGGCTTTTATACCATAGCCGGGATACAATATGTGATGGGTGCAATAGATTGCACCAATGTTGCCTTGATCCCGCCTAGTCAGAGTGAGCATGCTTACCGCAATCGTAAGCACTACCATTCCCTAAATGTACAGGTGGTATGCGATGCCACGATGAAGATTATGCATGTGGTAGCCAAATTCCCTGGTTCCAGCCACGATTCCTCTATCCTGAGAAACTCATCAGTGTTCCATGCTTTTGAACAAGGCTATTTTGGACCTGTTGGCTTGTGGGTGAGTACATATTATGATGTGTTCACAAACAACTCTTGTTTTTCTATGAAATGTTATACAGTATGTAATAAAGTTTACACAAATTGTTTCATATTTGTGCACAATGGATTATAGGTGACTCAGGATACGGAATTAGGCCGTGGCTGTTGACCCTGGTGCCAAACCCTCAATCTGAAGCAGAGGAGAGGTATAATGTTGCACATATATATACAAGATCTGTCATCGAGAGGACATTTGGCCTGCTTAAAACAAGATTCCGGTGTTTAGATCGAACTGGTGGGGCACTTCAATATAAGCCTGCTAAAGTGTCAGATATTGTAATTGCTTGTGGCATTTTGCACAATCTGGCACTCCGCCATAATTTAGAAACCGACATACGTCAGGGCTTGGAGGAGGAGCATCCCGTACATTTAGCAGCTGACACTGAGCAAACAGCCTGTGGTGTGGAGACACGTCGTAATGTGATTAACACATATTTTTCATGTAAGCAACTACCTATATGTTCATAGTACTACATAGATGTATTAATTCATTGTAATGATAAATACATGTGTCCAAATACCATTCACTTAGGAAACAGATGAATATGGTTCTCCCACCTTTCTGTTCTCTGCTGTGTGGACAAATGCATGTGGCACCGGTATGTCATTCATCAACAGGTTGTATTATACTTCTTACCACTAAAATGTTTTGTGTGTACGTGAGGGAATAATGTGTACAAAATCTATCTTTTCTGTAAATGCTATTTTTGGTTATGAATAAACAATAAACCTACTATGTTGATAGCCAATAGCTAGTGCAATATGGTTACATACAAATGTTCATTTGGAGTGTGACATGTGCGTCACAATGATGTGTAGCCTATTGTGTATTTCAGATCATATTTGACGTGTTCTATATTTTGTTTAATATCACATAGAAAAGTGTCACTTCTGTGTGTTGCTTACCTTAATTAACATGTCATGACAATGATTTTTATTCATTGGTGTTTTCTTTTTCAAGGTATATCACTCCAAGGACTGCACATGGTATGTATTTGAATTCACATCTGTAATAAGATGTGCAAACCTCGATACAGGTATAGTTAGAGGATGTTTAAAGAGAACGTAATGAACAAGTGGTGACAATTGAAATACTGCACCGACACACTTTATTCGAGCAAATACCCAGTATGTACCTGGCAGATACCTGGAATGCGCCGCTCCTCACCTCTGACAAGCCCCGTTGTGTTTGCCTTTCCAGCCTGGGTTCATGCCTGGCTGATGGGCGGCTGATCTGTTAAATGATAATGATTAGGATTTAATAGGCTGCAATGCTTCGCGAGTCTACCAGATGGCATAAATTCATGAATTGTAATGCAGTATATATATATACTGTGCAGTATTGCAGCCAGCGGGAATAAAATGCTTCAATCCCTGCCTGGAAAATACCTCAATGCACTCGGGCAGAAAACAGTCACAAACCTCAATACACCCGGGTATACCCGAATTCGTGGGACTAGCCGAGCTCGAATAAAGTGTGTCGCCAGTGTATGTCCTTTCTGTATTGTGTCCGTGCGTTTATCTACACTTTGTGGTTATTGCACAGTGTGTTTAAAAATCATTACCTACATTACATAACATGTCATTATTACAACGTAACAACATCCATTCATGCACATGAGCGATGTTAACACTCAATGCATGTTTGTATGAAATGACCCAAATGTGGTAAACATCATTAACATTGCAATGTATGTCATTATTTATTCTCTCACTTCATCTTCATGTCGATTAATACATTGTCACATGTGTATGTATAAGTGAAAGATGTGTGTTGATTTGACGTACATGTTACATTTGTCAAAATGCTAACACCATTCCAAAGTATAGTTCTTTGGATTCACATTTTGTTCAGAATCATTCAACACAATGACAATGTTCCTAAGAAAATTTATATTTCATTCACGTTACTTATTAATAATGATCATGATCCTTTATAACAACTGTCAACATATGAACATAATTGAAGTATACATTTACATACGCACACATTTCATCAACATAGTGTGTGTGGGTGTGTGTGTGTTTTTGTGTGATGCATGTATTTCTACCAGAAATAATATTAACCTACATAATAATGTTGTTTTTATCATCGGCGTCACTTAGCTATGTATGTGTTTAACGTGTAATAATAACACTACACTATAGTTAATCGTGTGAATGAAATGTACACACAAATGTTCATGGTTTAATGACCTGTACTGCACCGACACACTTTATTCGAGCAAATACCCAGTATGTACATGGCAGATACCTGGAATGCGCCGCTCCTCACCTCTGACAAGCCCCGTTGCGTTTGCCTTCCCAGCCTGGGTTCATGCCTGGCTGACGGGCGGCTGATCTGTTAAATGATAATGATTAGGATTTAATAGGCTGCAATGCTTCGCGTGTCTACCAGATGGCATAAATTCATGAATTGTAATGCAGTATATATATATATACTGTGCAATATTGCAGCTAGCGGGAATAAAATGCTTCAATCCCTGCCTGGAAAATAACGCAATGCACTCGGGCAGAAAACAGTCACAAACCTCAATACACCCGGGTATACCCGAATTCGTGGGACTAGCCGAGCTCGAATAAAGTGTGTCGCCAGTGTACATAACATTCATTAGCTCATGCATGTTAGGTTAGCACTACAACCTAGGTGATAATATAACATTCACACGACTAAAAAGTTTCTATCACCTCCCTATTGTTATTGTGTACGTTCAGATACAATGTCTACGAGTTGTTATGTAGCATTTACATTCTTTGACAAGTCACACGTGAGATTATAATATATAGTAGATTAATGTGTTTACTGAGTGATAATGTTGGTTGCATATATCACATGACAATACATATAATGTTAGTAGAAAAGAAAAACATATCAATAGAAGTTCTAACTTCCGTGCTTAGCAACATCATTATGATAATTAAGTGCATAGTAAATATTTGCACAATAGGATAACATTATGTAGTGATTGTTAATCTGCGCACCAATCATTGCAAGCATTGTTACATATTTATTATAATTGTTGTTCGCTAGTCGTCACAATCATCTAATATAACGATTGGCCCATCTGAAATCATTCATTGGTCCCATGTATTCATCCTCGACATCTGGGAAATACAGCAAACACATGATGTTCAAAGATGGCACATTTATCTATGTCTCAGCATGACAACGCTTAACACATCTCTATATGATTGTGGATATTCACGCATAAGTAACGTAAATGTTTAAACTGCAAGGATCAAACTAAAGATACAGATCTATCTCATGTTTCAAATGCCGGTGTTCGCATTACTACTGATATGTTTGTTCCGGTGCCTGCATACATAATAATGTGTGCGCACAACGTCTGTTGCGCGCGCACGTCACGAATGTGTGGATTAAGTCTTAGCGCATGCGCAAAACGATGTGTACGCTGTGCGTTCAATACATGTCCCTCCATGGTGCTGCTAGCAGTACGCATATCGTGGCTGAAATCTATATAATTTGAATACTTATATTCAATACTTATACTATATAATTTGAAATAACGAAATGTGTATTTACCATTATTGTAGAAGTCAAACTGATTTGCCTGCAACAAATCGCTCCAGGAAGGCACAACAGTATCATCCATGGTTCAGCCAACCGTTGAATCCTGATTCAGACACATCTCCGTGAGGCCGTCATATGGATCTGCAGTGGCTTCTTGAAACAAGACGTCCGGAGGTACGTACAGTTGTTGGTTGTTTTCACCTCCACATTCGTATTGGCCATACATAAGTTTGGAGACATATCATAGTAGTTATGTCCATCTTGCATCTCGTCTTCATGAATGGACGGTGCAGGTATATCAGCAGACGCGACAGTCTGTGAGGCTTCAATGTAACTGGTATAAGGCAAAAATGTGCTATTTAACAGAAGATATGTTCCATGGTAAGTTTAAATGATGAAGCAACCTGCCAGCAGCCGTATTGTTGAGCTTGACGATGAGGGACACGCTCAAAGCATTCATTTGCGGATAAAGTGAAATGTACAGAAGTTTTAAAATTTCTTTGATTGGCTGTTTCTTGGTAATATGGATATTTGTTTTGGATCAAGTCATAGATTTCCCCCACGGTAGCCTTTTTCTGTGGCGTTGACGCGATTGCTTCATAAATCAAAAATTTGTATGATTTACGTGGATGGCTGTGCAATGTGGAAGCACCTGCCATTTCTTCTCTCTTCAAGTGTACAGTGTCTAAGTTGAACGCATAAGGATGTCTGATGAATGTGTGAATAGTTACATGTTATCAATGCGGTATTTTCCAAGGTTAGAATACAACCGAACATTTATACGCCTAGTTTTTCTCCCACAAGAAATTTGTTACAATAATTGGCTGAGATTCTTTGACTAAGATACTCTCTTTTCACAGGAATCAAAACTTTACTTTCTGCTTAGGCAATCAAAATGTGAAAAACAAGTTTACTCTTTTAATTACAATAACAATGTGTGTGAAATCATTAACTGTGCTATGATGAACAGATTTCTACATACACCTCTCTCTCTCTCTCTCTCTCTCTCTCTCTCTCTCTCTCTCTCTCTCTCTCTCTCTCTCTCTCTCTGTATGTATGTAACTGTGTGTGTATATATGTGTGTGTGTGTGTGTGTATATATATAATTTATATATATATATATATGTGTATACTGCTAAATTCAAGGCCTTGATGTGTGCAAACAGGCCTTGTTGTAATTATATTCAAAGTTCATTAAAGTTTATAACACTACTGGGTCAGTATGCTTGAGGGCCTAATTGAGTCAGCTGTGTAGAAGTTGTATTTAACAGCAAATAATGCCTCTTTGCAGCCATTAAGGTCTGTAATGTTGATTCTGATTATATATATATATTATATATAGAGTGCAAAACTAAAGGCATTGATGGGTGTAAGCAGGCCTTGTTGTAATCATATTCAAAGTTCAATACAGCTGACTGAATTAGGGGCTCACTCATAGTGATACAATAATTGTAGCAAGTGTCCTAACATTTGTATATCATTAACACAAGGGCTGTTTGCAGACAACACTGGCAGAGATATATATATATCTATATATCAGTAAATATACACACACACACACACACACACAAAGATAGACAATTTGTGTGTGTGTATACATTTATAGATAGAGATACAGAGATAGACTACAGATATATTCATACACACTGTTATTGTGACCAAAAATCATACATGATCACATGCCAACATTATGAACTATGAATGAAGATTAAGGTAAGTAATGTCTTACAGAGTTAAGACACCAGAAAACATAACATTAAAATGTATGCTGTTATATGGGTACTTACATAAAGTTGGTTATAAATAATATTAGCATGAAATGACTATCTACATTACAAAAATAACCCAGATACATCTCATACTGAACAAGAGCTAAGTGAATGTCATCTTCCATTAACATGCCAAGTGTGTAATAATGTGTTAACATTAATCAACTGATGATTAATAGATATTCATATGTTATAAAATATGCCTTCACTCATTCAGTCAATGAGCATTTATAAACATTCATGTGTACAAGGATATACTTGAATGTTTGCAAGCATCTGTACATGATCATACATACACTATGCATGAAAGAGTCTGCAGTAAACAACACCACTACACAAAATAATTTAGTGAATGTGCTTATTTATTTTTGTTTATCCTTTTGAGAGCGAGTCACAGTCCTGCTTGTTGGCTTCTGTGTTCACCTTTTCCCTGTGCCAAGTACTCTCGCCTTAACTGTAGCACTTGTACTGGCCTGTGGCAGTTCTGGGACACTGGTTGTGGGCTGTGGCACTTCAGGGGCACTGGGTGTGGGCTGTGGCACTTCAGGGGCACTAGTTGTGGGCTGTGGCACTTCAGGGCACTAAGTGTGGGCTGTGGCACTTCAGGGGCACTACGTGTGGGCTGTGGCACTTCAGGGGCACTGGGTGTGGGCTGTGGAACTTGATGGGCACTAAGTGTGGGCTATGGCACTTCAGGGGCACTGGGTGTGGCCTGTGGCACTTCAGGGGCACAGGGTGTGGGCTGTGGTAGTTGTGAAACACTTGAGAAACATTGCAACAGTGGTGGTGGAGCACTTTCTTGTGTTTGTGTTTTTGTCTTCTTCCAAAAGCTGGTGATTAGTAATTGTTGCCCAAAGTTTCTTTTGCGTGTCTCATTTGTAGGTGTCAGTTCCATCTTTTGAACAGATGATGTAAGCGGTTGGATGTTGACAGGGACCTGCACAGATCTTGCACCTACTGTACCGGTATCATCCTGAAGTGGGGAATGAAGAAGTGACGACTCTGGAGAAAAATTAGCAGCATGTAAAGATCCATCCTCGGATGGGGTAAAGTGGAATTGTTGTTCTCTTGCTGTACTCCGAAACTGATTGGCTTGGCTTACATTCAGAACTAGTGCTTGTAATGTCCTGTTTAGATTTTGGATTTCTTTAGGAACTTGGATGATGACATTTTTAATTTGTGACATTTCTGAGATTGACCTTTCATGCATCCTTTCATGCAGTGACATCATCCTTTCATGCATTCACATCATTTCTGAATGGCGACATTTTCTTCACCAACATTCGTTCTTCAGAAGCTGCAATAACTGAGTAGGTGTCACGAGCAGGAGGACTTGAATGCTGTGTTAATCCAGGATTGTCAACATCTTCATGGTCACTGGAGTGAATTTGTCCTTGAGCAGCAACATCTGGTTCTACAAATAAATAAAGACATTATGAACTGACATGGAACTTTCACTTTTTTGACTATAATGATAGTTGTTCTCATAGTGGAACACATAACATGTTTCCATAATTAATTATTTGTGTCCAATTAAAAGATGATGCTTGAAGCAACAATGAAGTTTCGACTCAGTGTGAAAGAAGAATGAATTAAAGTTTGTTGTAACATCACAACTCCTAGCTGATACTTGAAAACAGACACAATACATGTTGTCATGAAACACTACATCTCCTGTGTCAATAACTGATCTGAAGTTCATTACATGTGAAAGGCATTTATTTTGCATGGCAAATGAAATGCTTCCAATGTACACATTAAATGGGCTGCACCTCATACACTCTCCTTCCATTCTTGATGATGACCTTGATGAGACAGGCGACGAGACGTGTTCAGTGTCACGTGCCACAGGTGTCACAGGAGCTGCCGGACCAACAATATAGAAGAATAACATCAGAATTTCATTGTCATGTGTACATAATTAACATTAAGTATCTGTAGTGGGAGTACTTATGGCTAAATATCAGCATCCCGTAACGAAATCACAATTCTATGGTTAGGGCAATCTGTATATTATCCATCTTAACATAAATGTACATGTGAAACTAATCGTCACATTTCTTTTAAACACCATACAACATACATACAATGTTCATGCAGGAATGCGTTATAAAATTAACTGGTCTGTTGTACATACACTGCATATGTTGGGTATTAATACAGTATAGCTACAATAATGTACATCACTACCATGAAAGCAAAGTTGACCATAACCTTAATAGTCGTGGTGATTACATACTCTTATCTCATTTGAGCAAATGTCAGCAAGCCAACCTCACACTGATGATACCCATCAAGGTTGAAACATGTCTGTGAGTGGGTTAACTGACTTTGCATCTCCCAAGTCCTTGCTTAAAAGCTGTGTTTAAAGCAGCATGCATTGACTAAGGGTTGCTCATGTAATGTGAGCATGAGATAAAAGGTGGCACTGTGTGCTCATTTGCTTGTGATTTCCCAGAATCCCTTGCTGCAGTGGAAGTGCTGTTTGCTGGGTGATAATGGTGAAAGACAGGGTTGCAGACCTGTCTAAGACATGCAAATGAATATACAGGAATATTTACAGTTGCTTTATGCTTTACTGTGGAGGTTGTTACCCACCATAACCTTAATAGTCGTGGTATATATATATATATATATATATATAATTTTAGTTTTTTTTACTTTTTAGGACAACTATATATAAATATATATATATATAGATATACATAGAGAGATATATATATATATATATATATATATATATATATATATATATATATATATAGAGAGAGAGACATATATACAGATATATATGTAGATATGCTTATATTTGGAACAAACTATAAGTTGCAGCGGAAATATAGATAAGAACTGTAACATACGACACGCGTAGTACATTAAGAGCGGGCCTCTCCTTCCCCTTCCCTGGCTCCCGCGGCTGCCACTGGAAGCGCGCATGCGCGCGCACGTTCGCGCCTCTATCTCCTCCCACGAGAGGGACTCCCCGCCCCAGCTCAGGCCACGCACATCTCCCCCGCACAGGGCACACACCTGATGCGCGTGCGCCGCTCTCAAGCCGCGCGTCAAGCAAATCAGCTGGGGCAGTATTTCCTCCTATCCCTTTCTCCCATGGGATCGCGCCTCTGTTCCTCCCCCTCTTCCCATTGGTCTCCCTTCTTATATATACCCTGCTCAGCCATTTCTTCGTTGGCTGAGCATAGTTCTGTATGACCAGTGTTAACCATGGTCGTGTTTGCCTTAGCTCTTGTCCCTTTGTCTTTTCTAGTGATCTTTTGTGTACCGAACCGGCTTGGCTGTGGATCCGCTCTCGACTTCGACTTTTGGCTAGTATCCTGACCTCCTGAACTCTCCGACCTCTTTCCTCTGCTTACGGATTCTGATCTACCTCCCGGCTCTGGACCCCAGGCTCTCGGTACCAACTATCTTCTGGAACCTCCCTTCTCATCCGGTAAGTATCTTACTTTATCTTATACTCCCGTACGGTTCCAGACGCCTATTTTCCACTTTCCAGGCATGTCCCCGTAGCTGTGGGTGCAGGTGTTACTGTCATGGAACAAGAACTACATTTCTGTTTCACCCCCCCCCCCTTCCTTGCAGTTCTGCCCGTCAGTTTCTCATTCCCAGCTGCATGTGTTTTGCCCTGTGCACACACAGTGCCCGTGTGATAGACACAGCGTTATTTCCCCTATCCCAGCAGTTTGCTGTATCAGAAATGCAACATTATTGCTACCTGTTGTGGCTCCCTTAGACATTTCAGTGAGTTGCTATAGCAGCCCCAGTCTTTCTATCAAATGAGCTAGTCTGCTTTCTCCCCCTCTGCTCTGCCCACAGATGGTCTGTCCCCAGGCTATCTTGCTACCCAGCATACATTGGGACTTCCTTTTCCACCTTCACCACTGGCTGAGTGAGTACCCTGCTGTAACTGCTCTAGTGGCAGGATTACCCTTTTTACCTGTCCTTAACTACAAAGCACCCACAGAGAGACATTATCTAAACACCAACATCTCTTCACAAGTGCCTGTCTTTTATGCTGCTTTCCCCAAATAAAGTGAAGAAAAGATACAGGACTTGTTGTTCTTTGAAAAGAGGGCCGAGTTGAAACTATCTGGGCAAATCATCTTACACATGACCCTGGCCTCCAGAATAGTGAAAAGGATACTGTGTGCCCTACAGACACTTACAGGAGTTGCTACTCTAGATTTTATGATAACACAGAGCAGCCTTTCAAACAGCATCAGCTTTACACTGCCAGACAGGGCAGCAAGCTTTATACAGCAAACTGCACACAGCCTGCAGCCTTACAAATAAGCAAGCAGATTCACACTGGTCACAGCCAGCAAACAACCCTGCACACAAGGCAGCAGCCTTGCAGACAGACAGTGCTTCTTACACAAAACCTGATTGCCTTTCTCTGTCTGAGTTCACCCTCTGCACAGCTCCATAGTGAGGGATTACCATCTCACCTTACCCTGCGCACGTCTCCACGGCTAGCACCACCAAGGGCCATGCCACCGGACACCCGCCAGGACACGAGTCAGAGCCACCGGACACCTGTGAGTACAGCTACGCTGAACGCTGCAGGACACCGCTTGGCATCATCCGAGACAGTCGCCCATCGCTGACACAGGTAAAAGACCGCACGCCACACGCAATGGCTAAAGGCCTACACACACCTACAGCATGGCAGAACTCAGAGCCTCACCAGATATCACGCAGGAGAGTGATCATTCAGACACAGAGACCGCTGCGCAACTGCAACAGGCGCACACAGACGCAAGGCCTAAACGGACAGTCACACTGACACAAAAGGCCCGCGAAAAATATGAGACTGACATTGAAGCGCACCACGCTAAATTAGAGTTGGCCTGGGAAACAACCACACTTGGGATACGCAATGTCGCCGGCGCTGGCAATTCTGTACAACAGCTCGAGCAGGCAATAACTCAATTAAAGATAGATCACGCACGCTACCAAGAGCTGTCTGAGGCATACGTCACTTACTTGGCCAGGACTAACACCGGCGAAAGCCTGCAAGAAAGGGACTTACAGCATAACATTGACTTGACACGTGACAGCCGCGTGCGAACCTCTATCACGGAAGCCGAGAGTAAGAGGAAAGACCTTTTGCTGGAAACCGCATCACAGCGCTCCAGTGCATCCAGGCACTCATCAAGGTCAGCAAGATCAGCACAATCTCACGCGTCAAGCGCAAGCGCAAACGCCAACAAGGCGTGAGCCACCGCAGAGGCCGCACGTGCCAGGGCCGCATACGCTCCGAAAGAGGCAGTCATGAAACTAGAAAGGGCCCACTTAGAAGAGGAGGAGCAGAAAGCCGCTGCCACCGCCGCTGCAGCCACTGCCACAGCCACTGCCACCACCGCTGCCACCGCCGCTGCAGCCACTGCCACCGCTGCACGGAAAAAGGCAGAGGTGGATGTCAACCTAGAGGCCCTAAATCAAGAGAAGGAAGCCGCCGCCACCATAGCCCAAGCTGAAGTCCTAGAAGCAGCCGCGAGACAGGACGGTGGGGAGCAACCATACAGACGGATAGCCTCAGAGGATCCAATCCAACGCACTGAAGACTACGTAAGGAGCCTCTTCAGTGTAAACACCAGCGCACCATCTCAACACGGAGGGAGTGACTCCACAGACACCAAAGACTTGCTAGGTCCACGAGGAGAAGACGCTGTTCCTTCAGTGGTACATGCTTCCTGGGATAGCTACAGCCGAATCAGTGATACACACGCCAGCGCGCACACGGATCCACCACAACAGGCTCGCTATCCAGGTACACCCACACGGGAGAACACAGCCACGTCACACTGACCAGCAGTCATCACGCGTTCACGCCAAAGAAGAGGCGACCGCATGGACTCTCCCAGCAACTACCTCAGAACGAGACCAACACGCCGATGCCTCAGGCCCGACAGACATAGCCAAGTACATGATCCGGCGTGACCTGGTGCAAACAGGACTCATCAGCTTCGACGACCGCCCTGAGAACTACCGGACGTGGAAGTTCATGTTCAAAGACGCAATCAACAGCTTTGACTTCTCAGCAAGAGAAGAGCTCAACCTGCTATTCAAGTTCCTGGGGAACGAATCCAGGGAGCACGCGAAGAGACTTCGGGCGGCAAACGCGAACCAACCCCAAGTAGGTCTTGACCTAGTGTGGGAAAGGCTAGAACAGTTCTACGGTAGCCCCGAAGCAGTCGAGTATTCGCTCTTCAAAAGAGTCCACAGCTTCCCCAAGATCACAACTAAAGATTACTCGAAGTTACGAGAGCTCGGGGACCTGCTGCAAGAGCTGGAGTTTGCAAGGAAAGACCATTCCTTAAGAGGTCTCAACGTCTTGGACTCAGCTCGTGGAGTGAGACCCATCCTGGAGAAGCTACCCTACAACCTCCAAGAAAAATGGATTTCACAAGGCTCCAAATACAAAAGGGAGAAGCAAGACGTCTTCCCCCCATTCTCATTCTTCTTGAGCTTCATCTGCGAAGCGGCAAGGACAAGGAACGATCCCAGTTTCATCTTAGGTGTGCAAACCAAACACACAGTGCAAGCAGCCTGAGGACTGAGAGACCAGTGGCGAGATACGGTAACACCCAAACACCCATCTCGGTCCACAGGACGGACGTGCCTCCCACGACCCAAACTACTCCCGATCAGTCGGTCGTCGGAGACAAGGAACCAAGGGACCTTAACAAAGAAGGCCCTATACACAAAAGGCCGCATCCGCTTAACAAGTGTGTCGGATTCAGAATGAAACCCATAGAGGAGCGAATGAACTTACTCAGGGAATGGGGAGCTTGTTTCAAATGTTGTGCTTCCACAACTCATTTATTCAAAGACTGTAAAGAAGAAATCAAATGTACAGTGTGCGAAAGTGACAAGCACGTGACATCATTACACCCAGAGGCGCTGACACTCCACCAACTCAACAACCCATCCTCCGTAGCGGAGCATGGCGGGGAGGAAGGAGAGCCAACATCCGTCACATCTCAGCGCACCGAGGTTTGCGGAAAAGAAAGTGACAAAATGTCTTGCTCCAAAATATGCCTTGTCGTAGTGCACCCCCAAGGACAAACTGAGAAGGCTATTCGGATGTATGCAATCCTCGACGACCAAAGCAAAAGATCATTGGCGAAGACGGAGTTCTTCAACTTGTTCAACTTACAAGACAATGCCTCACCCTACACCCTCAGAACCTGTGCAGGGTCAACTGAGTCAACAGGGAGAAGAGCAAGCGGTTACGTAAAACGTTCGTGGATAACAGAGTGAAGATATCTCTCTCCACACTCATCGAGTGCAACCACATGGCTACAAACAGGGACGAGATTCCCACATCAGACGTGGCACGCCATTACCCGCACCTCAGAGGAATAGCCAACTACATCCTGCCGGTAGAACAAGGCGCCAAGATCTTGCTGCTGCTCGGTAGGGACATCATGAGGGTACATAAAGTCCGTAAACAGCATAACGGACGCCACAACGCGCCATACGCCCAAAGACTTGACCTAGGATGGGTGATAGTGGGCAACGCATGCACTGACAAAGAGCACGGACAAGACTATGTTGATGCCCGCAGAACGGTGGTAACAGAATGTGGGCAAACATCTCTCTCTGAACCATGTCTTGGCCATCTCCAAGTGACAGAAGGGCCAAGTGAAGAGAAAAGACAAGGTCATACCCCTGAGATCAACAAAAACATCCTCACATCGGGGGGATGTGACAATGGCCTAGGATGCTTAGCGGTTCAGATAACCAAGGATGACGAGTCGACTCCACTGAAGGAAGAAAGTAACCTCCCAAAGGTGACCGACAAAGGGATCGTCCAAAAGACAAACAATCGGACGATGCTCTCGCGAGCAATGGCACGGCTAAGACGTACAGTCGTTCCTCTCCACAGAGTATCAAGCGATAAAGCAGCCAGCTGTCACGGCTGGCATAGCCGCAAAAGATTGCGCCCTACAGGTGAAGCCACAGTGTTAAAAAGACTGCCCTCTCACACGTCAAAAAAGAGACAGTCGCAAAGACATTTCACAAAGGGATTTACAAGGGCAAAAGAGACTGTTTTTCGTCATGTCCAAGGAGAGAACAACCTCCTGAGGGCAGTCAACAAAGAGACACAAAAACGTTTCACCAAATTATGTGGAGACGTTCTCGTGCAAGAGAAATGCACCGATGACCTAAGGTGCACAGCGTTCCAGACAACAAGGGACGTTGACAAGCAAACACCATCGAGGGAAGATACAGGATTCCCGAGGTTAACAGTCAAGGAGCTCATCAAAGACGGACCGGCAGTTGGGTGAACCCGCTACCATTCCGTTCACCAAGAAGACGCCTCCCGAACAATAGAGAACTTGCCATCTCTAGGCTCACTTCGCTCCGCCGCTACCCACGAAGGGAGCCGGAGACCAAGAATCAAATTGTGGTCTTCACGCGGAAGAGATTCCTTAGCGGACACGCAGAGCCAGCGCCTTCACTGAAGGAAGGTAAAAAATGCTGGCACCTCCCATCATCTGGTGTTCACCACCATCAGAAACCCAGCCAGATCTGGGTAACGTTCAGCTCCAATGCTCAGCACCAAGAAGCCTCTCCCAACGGGGCACTACTCACTGGACCAGACTTGACAACCAGTCTTCCAGGGGTGTTGATCCGCTTCTGCAAGGAGCCAAAGGCCATCTCCTTCCGCCAAACGCCAGGTGATAGGGTGACAAACTACCACGACTGGCACATCCACAAGGTGATGCACTTTGTAGAGAAAACTACAGAGTCAAAGGGACTGTTCTCTCATGAAGTTGAAAGGAAACAGTGCCAGAGACTTTCACAGAAAGACATTGAGGTGAACCCAGCTAACCTGGACCGGTTCATCCACCCAACATCCTTTGCTAAAAGACTTTGCCAAGGGATTTCAATGCCAGTGGTACCGGCCGGTATCACCTCGTTATGTGGACATGAACTTTGCACTGATATGTTATGTTATATTGCACATATGTTCCACATATCTAGAATATAGTGGTATCTCCAGATACCAGACGGGGAGTGTCATGGAACAAGAACTACATTTCTGTTTCACCCCCCCTTCCTTGCAGTTCTGCCCGTCAGTTTCTCATTCCCAGCTGCATGTGTTTTGCCCTGTGCACACACACAGTGCCCGTGTGATAGACACAGCGTTATTTCCCCTGTCCCAGCAGCTTGCTGTATCAGAAATGCAACATTATTGCTACATGTTGTGGCTCCCTTAGACATTTCAGTGAGTTGCTATAGCAGCCCCAGCCTTTCTCTCAAATGAGCTAGTCTGCTTTCTCCCCCTCTGCTCTGCCCACAGATGGTCTGTTCCCAGGCTATCTTGCTACCCAGCATACATTGGGACTTCCTTTTCCACCTTCACCACTGGCTGAGTGAGTACCCTGCTGTAACTGCTCTAGTGGCAGGATTACCCTTTTCACTTGTCCTTAACTACAAAGCACCCACAGAGAGACATTATCTAAACACCAACATCTCTTCACAAGTGCCTGTCTTTTATGCTGCTTTCCCCATATAAAGTGAAGAAAAGATACAGGACTTGTTGTGCTTTGAAAAGAGGGCCGAGTTGAAACTATCTGGGCTAATCATCTTACACATGTCCCTGGCCTCCAGAATAGTTACTCTTCTCACCTCAGTTTTGGGGTCCCTCCTTGTCCGTGGTGAGCACAGCGTTACACTGTTACAAGCGATACCAAACATGCTGGTTTAGGTTGAATATGTGTAGCACATGAGCATTTATGTGGAAACATACAAATATAAGGAAGCTTGCATGAATATTGTATGAACTTTGGCAAACTTTTTTGACTGATTGTTATGGTCGTTATAAAGCATGAAGGAATATGTGTGTAACAATTAACTTTAATTGATAGATATTAGAGATTAATAGTTTGATATTAACACATGTCACGTGAGATAGGACAAAAAGGTCTTTGAACAATCAATGCAAAGATTGACTTACCTACTAAATGCCCATACAGAGAGTCATAGTGCTCCAAAATCCCTGTGACAAGAACTCTGTTTTCCTCATCATTGAAACGAGGATTACGTGGCCGCTCCACACGTTTCTTCCGACCACGTGCAGCCACAGAGCTTGGCTGCTGCTGACTGGACTCTCCTTCTTCCAATGGAAGAGACTCCAAAAGCGGGCCACCACCAACCACCCCACCACCACACACACCAGCAGCACCATCAACAGACACCCCAGCAGCACCAACAACAGAGCCACCACCAGCACTCACACTCATAGCAACACCACTCGCACTTCCAGCAACACCAGTCTCACTCGCAGCAGCAGCACTCCCCTGAATCCTACGTTCACTCAGACGCGTACTCACATGACTACCAGTACCACTCACACCAGCATCACTCCTCCCACGCCTTTCGGCCATACCTATAGCACTCACAAAGAACAGAAAAGAAATTTAAACACAATCGCACTGAACACTTACAAACAGAAAACAACATAAAGATGTTAACAAAACAACACAGGACAAACCTATCACAATACACAGCAACTCTCTCTGTCAATATGAAATATGCAAATCGCCCAGCTCTGTGTCTCTCTCTCTCTCCCAACAACACAGAGAATGAATAAAAATACACACTGCCTTTAAATGGGCCGCTCAATCAAAAACATGCTTGCTTCGGCAGATTCAGCAAGAAGTTTCATTGGCGAACCTAACACCACCTCGCCATGCACGCGATACACCTGTGTGTGATCGGCAATCATCGCCAGAGTGGGAACAAATGTTTTCGGCTTGATTCGGAAGGGATTCGGCACTTATTGCATACGGCGAGGGAAAATCGGCAGCATCATGCCGATAAGGAACACTTGGCGAGAGGACTTTTCGGCGCTTACTGCATAGATCCCTTAGTCTCCTCCAGTATAGTTATTTATGAGATAGACTCCTTCTTCGTATCGTGCCACCTTGGTATGATAGCTAAATGAAGTCTAGCTTCAAGTTTGCTGATGCATCCCTACTGTACATACAACAAGAATTTGCGGACAAGCATTAGAATATTACTGCTCAAACAAAACAAAAAAGCTTCTAGAAACCAAATGTTACATTCCCATCACCTTTTAAGACACTATGGTAAGTGGAGAACTATTTGACTTGCGTGTCCTCTTGCTTACCATTTCCTGCGACAATAAGCTGCATGTTCTGATCATCTTTAGGGAAACGTTGGATCTTCCCTTCAATAGGTAGCTTTACATCACACGCCTAGGCCATCAGTTCAGAGTTCAGCTGCCATGGTACGCTGGCAACAGAACTTACAGTTTAAGATTAAAGAAGTTGTATATCTTGGTGCCTCTTACTTTCTAGTTCACTACCGCTCTATATACTGGATCACTACACAAGCGATCGCATGGTTGTAATGCTGGAAGAATTGTGACACTTGGGAGCTGTGAGCCTTCTGGCAATCAGAAGGATAACACAAAGACATTTTTGGCAATGTGCTCTGCATCGTTGGACTTGCTGTTGATGTCTTTTCTCTCAGTTAACTGCATGAGCCCATCAGGAGCCTTGGAATAAAGCAATAGGTAATGCATATTATTTTTTTCCCCCACGCTTTCATGCCTAAATTGGTTACGCTATTAACTCCATCAGTGCCAGAGGGCCCTGCAACACATTGGTGCTGGGTGTGTTAAACATATTTGTAATTATGAATGAACCATTAAAAAAAATTATCACTGGGAGCAATGTGGGTGATTCAACTTGTTACGCTTAACGTACAGATGTACCCGGCTACTCTTTTGCTGAAACCGCGGCTTAGAAAGGACAAAGCTGCAGCGTCAGTAATAATGACAGCAACCGTTTCCCCTGGCATCACTATGAGTGATCTATTACTTCTGAATAGAACCACCCGCACTGAGGATTCCCGACTGCCGGGGGGAAGTTGCAGGTGGTATCCTGCGGCTTCTCACGGCAGAAACAAAACTGGCGACATCTTTAAAATCCCAACTGTCATGGTGCCAGATATATCAGCCTAGACTTATTAAGCAGTCTTCTGCCATAAGGCACTGTCTGGTCCATTGACTTGAATGGACTGTAAGGTGTCTTCCAACTCCAGGTGTCTAACAGCAGAAGACTGCTTAGGAAATTTAGCAAATTGTCTGGCCAGGGGTTCTCAAACGTTTCCATATTATAGACTACTGCAATGCTGATAATCATTTGGAGCATCAGCATTCTTACAATAGCTCTGTTTATCTGTGTGTGTGTGTGTGTGTGTGTGTGTGTGTGTGTGTGTGTGTGTGTGTGTGTGTGTGTGTGTGTGTGTGTGTGTGTGTGTGTGTGTGTGTGTGTGTGTGTGTGTGTGTGTCTGTGAAGGAAAAAATGCCTTCTACAGACCTAATATGTTGCCGCTTTACAAATAAATGTTACTAATATATTGACCATATCTATAAATATATGATAACATTTCAAAAGTGCACAACCTGTATCTAAGTGTAACACATATTCCCCCCCCCTCTCCCCCCAATCGCAGATAGAGTGCATGTGAGGGGGAATCTATATACTGTATATGTTACCAGGTGTGTGGTGCTTTTACCTGTCAGGTTCACAGGAGGCCTGAACCTCCACCAGTGAGAGCCTAGGGTGTATCCCCTGGAACGATTTTTCATAAACAGCTCCTCCACCTGTGTAGGATTCTAAGGGTAGAATGACCCCTCACACAGGACCTCATACACAGTAAGCACATACACCGAAGTATATATAAAAACAGTTTACTATATATGCAACAAAACGCAAACTTATCACATACATCAACAACAGCAACACAGTAGTGTCGCCCTGTAACACTTCTCCTCAAGGGTGATAACCCCACACAGTATTCCCAAAGTCCTTGTACCCAAAAATCCCAAGAGTCCCACAACCCCACCCACATGTGGAACAGCGCTGCCCACTAAGATGAGGTGTATAGGTGTGCACTTGGTGATTTGGATAGTACCTGCCCGGTGCTCCTGCACCCGGGTATTGCAGAGCTGAAGAGTACCCGTCTGTGTCCAGCGCCGAAGCCTCATCGATGGCGTCCTCCTCCTGGTGGATGGTCTCCTTCTGAGCGAGCTCACCACTCAGACAGTCTCTGTCTCTGCTACTGCAGAGAATGATTCCCTGCACAGACCCTTCTTGTCAGAGCACGCAGCACTGCAGCTGTGTCCCTGACTAAGCTGACTGCTAACAGGGCAAAGTCCCTAACTGCAGGGGCCTTCCCTAGAGCAGCCACAAACTGAAGGGGAGTTGGGCCTAGCTGGGACCTAGGGGGTAACCTGGCCTAGTGTAAGAAGCCACTTGCTCCTTACACACTACCTTCTCCTACCTTATCCCACCACAAACTGACTCGCATGGTCTGTGCACAACAATGTATCTTCTCCAGCAGGAGAAGCTGCAAGCCCCATTGGCTCTCTGGCATCAGGTGGCCTGTCTGCCTGTAAGCATTTTGGGGGCTGTAGTCCTCTATGGCCCTCTTTAACATTGGGGCCGCGTGCGCGATCTGTGCTGCGCATGCGTGACAATGTAATGGCCACTGCTACTCTCCACTGAGCCTGCGCAACTGTGAGCAGTCCCTGCTCTCCTAAAATGGCTGCTGCTAGCGTTCTGCGCATGTGCGAGCCTATCTCCCTTACTGTAATGGCTGCTGCATCGCATCTGCGCATGCGTGAGCCTAACACCAAACACAAGATGGCCACCATGTCGCTTCTGCGCATGCACAAGTCTCCGCGCCTGTGTAGACAAAATAAAGATGGTGGCACTCTGCCTCCGATGCCACAGGGAGCCCCCAGCGACGTGCTCGCCCCGTAGCTGCCTTCTCACTGGTGGAGGTAAGGGGGAAAGGATCGGGGACCCGGGAAGCCAGAGGGGACCTGGCAGGAGAGAGCTGCTGAAATATGTACTGAAAGGATTCAAGGAACAACAGCTTGTTTACTGATCTGCCTCTCTTTTATTACTCAACCTTACCCTGTATCTGAACACAGATTCTGTATTCTGCGGGTCAGCTTCATTGATCATTACTTGCATCATTCATTTCCTGCAGTTATATTCAGAATAACACATCTATATTAGTGTAAGAATGCTAGCCCGGCTTTTTGTGCGTTTGTGAACAATCATAAAAAATACTTTTGCTGTTTCTAGGAAATCTGTAATTTTCTAAGCGCATTGCAACACAATCTTTAATAAAACCGTTATTAGAAAATAAAGATTGTGAAATATCTCAGTGCTTTTACATTATTGAAGTACGTTGGTAAGTAGTATACAGCGCATTAAGGGCAAATTCATGTTTACTACTGTAGGTTTAACCACTTCTCATCTGGGGCACTGATAAGCTTTTGCTATAAGAATATTTAAAATTATTATTCTAACTTTTTTTGGTGATCAACATTCTGCAGAAGTCACCATAGCAACAGCAGCAACACGGGTTCATACTGAATCCACGGGAAAAAAAATATATTTTCCAAAAATGTAATGAATCCAAATCACATCTAAATTATTGCATTAAACATACAATAATACAAAAGGGAACTGAGATTATTATTTTATGAACAATTAAAATCCCGCTACATGTCAGCAATACAGTATGTGACATTGAATAAAGGAATGATCAGAGGGCAGAACAGTTTGCAGTTACTTAGTAACACAGTTTTTCAGGTTTGAAAACAAGACAATTATTCATTTTTAACCTTTTGTTTGTAATACAGTATTTATATTTTTGGTTTGAATACATATTTCTATGCTGGTTTTAATCCAGAGAAGGCAAGTAAAACACCCCTAGTATTACATTTACAGTTTATAAAGGCAAAATGTCTACCTGACTACTGAAAATGTAAATGTAACGCTTAGGGAACTGTATTAAACGCCAACCCACAACCGCGAGGGTGCGCCTAGAGTGTAGAGTAGTCTTGCAAGCTGGGTCAGTAGTACAGAAGGTAGAATAGTAGTTTATACTTGCCGGGTCTGGACTTGAGAGTAGCGGATCGTTGGGGTACTTAACCAGGGTCAGGATTGGAGAATGGAGGATGGTCGTTGTGAGAGTAACCGAGGTCAGGTTTGGATAGTTTGGGATGGTCGCACGTAAGCCGGTTCCGGAGAGGAGAGATGCGGAGTCCAATCAGCGAAGCAGGGTCAGGCGGCAGCAGGATCAAGACAGACAAGGCTCAAGGCACAAGGCAGGATGCAGCAAGCCACGGCATCACACAAGGTTATGCTCAGCAATGAGTGACTGAGCGGAGCAGGTATTTAAGGAGCCTCCCTCCAATGGTAAGCCAGGGAGGAGCAAGAAAGAGGAAGCCGATAGGCTGCTGGGTCGCGCAGGTGCGCCCTATTGTGCAGCCAAATTAGGTTTGGAGGCAGAGCTACGTCCCATGCGCGTCACCGACGTCAGGCCCGTCATCCGAGCAGGAACGGAATCTGAAGGCGGGTCCAGAAAAGACCTGCCCCGCGCACGTCACCGACGTCAAGGGTTGGCAACCAGATCGCGCGTCACTCGTGCACCGCGCATGTCCGTCATCAGAGCGGGGGCAGAGCATGGGAACAGATTCGGAGGGGAGGCTGGCCGAACGGACGCGCGTGGAGACTGGAGGCGGAACCCGCGGAGGGACAGACCGATCGCGCGCCATCCGCGTGCGTATGTGTAACGGGGCCTCCGTGATATCGCACATCCTGAGTATCTGTCGAGGTTGAAGGGGTAAGATGGAGAGGTGGGTTCCAGCCACCAGGATGGCGAATCCTCACAGTAAACCAGATCTCCCCCTGGAACATGTCATACATGGTAATGTGCTCTGCATACACTTGACAACCTTATTGTCTAAGATACCATACAGTCATATTAAATCTGCCATAATATGTCCACGGTGTCTTCCATCACTCTCTTGATAAGAAGCAAATTCCAAATGGTCACTGCCTTTACAGTCAAGAAGCTTTTCAGTATACTGTTAAGATTAAATTATACTTACTCAATATTAGTTGGTTTCTCCATGTTAATATTACTGCTTTTCGGGTGAAATGTCGCCAACATAATCCTTGCGTTCATGGCATATTTTGGTTTTCCTTATCCCCATTTTGTCGAAAGTGGTCAATCCTTATTTACAAAGCCCTGATCCATCAGACCCTTCATCCCTTTATCAACATTCCCTGCCTTTTCTGGTTGACGAAATCCTTTTTTATGGTGCGGTTTCCAGACCTGTGCTCCGTATTCATTGCCGTTTAACTAGACATAAATAGTGACAAAATGAGTCCTCCTTCCAAAATATACAATTTTCACGCCTAATAATAACTTGGTAGCTGCTGCAATCAAAATATCCTACGTCAACACCCCCTACCTATATAGTGTGACATTATCTAGATGGCTTTTGATGTTTACAACTTCAAAGTCACATACACTGCATTTCTTTATTTAAATTCTTGCGCACATCAAATAAACTAATTCTAATACCTCTTCTGCGGAGGTTCATTTTGGAGGTAATCCTTTGAAAAATGTGTCAGAACTGTAGGTTCCACATCATTTATGTTGTTAATACTGGTCTGTAACCCTCCCCGCCCAGATCCTAGGGCATTTGCATGATTGTGTAATGTTTGGCTACTCCGCATGGATTACCTTGACTCAGGGGCTGGAATTCTGGTCGCTGGGCGATGAGGTAGCCAGGATGTATACTAATGGGCGCCAGGAACTTTGTAGTACGACAATCTTTTAGTCGTGTCCCCAAGCACAGGGACCGCTCACATTGACATATTGACTACGCTGTACTGTGTTTTTATAGCAGACATATATGAATACGGTGCTTCCATTATTGCCCACTCTTAACTGTCAAATGGTGGTACGTTGACTTAGTTACTCTAATTAGGTGTGGGACCCGGCCCCCCTTTGTTGCTTCGGGATTATCATTGGAATTACCCCGGGTACACTGAGCCCATACAGAAATCCTGGCCGGTCCTCAAGTGCCCCAATACCCTTGGCCTGTTTGGGAACTGCTACTTCCATACAGACTGATGAGGAAAATTAGTGCAGATCCGCAGTTAGAGTTGATCCGTCGACACCCGGCAGCCATCTTTCCTGAAGCCCTCTTTGGCATGCTGTTTTCCTACCCCTTAGTCACTCAGGACTTCGTTAGCCTTCTTCCAGGATCCTAACTTAAAGGCAGGGCCGGCGCTACCACTAGGCGACATAGATGGTCGCCTAGGGAGGCACATATTGGGAGGAGGCTGCGGTAGGAGAGGAGGAGGATGCTGGATGGCGGTGGAGGAGGAGGATGGCGGGCTGCGGCTGGAGAGGAGAATGGCAGGTGGCAGCGGGAGAAGAGGATGAAGGACCACGGGAGTGGAGGTGGGCAACACAGGAAGATGGCCGGGGAGGAGCACGCCCCCAGCAGTCTGACACTGACTTCCAGTGTCTGCCAATGCTACAGCGTGCTCCTCCCCGGACATCCTGCTCGGCTCCCGCAGTCCTCAGTCCTCTTCTCCCGCCGCCTTATGTCCTCCTCTATCCTCTTTTTCCGCTGTTGCCCGACGTCCTCTTCCACTGCTGCCCTGCTCCACTTCAGACCACCGAAGCCAGGTAGGTGAGAGGTGGGGGAGGGGGTGAGAGAGGAGAAGGAGGGGCGTGAGAGTAGAAGAGGATAACGTGGGGGGAGAGAAGTGGAAAAGGAGGGGGATGAGAGAAGGAGGGGGTGAATGGAAGAGGAGAAGGTGGGGGTGAGAGAAAAAGAAGAGAATGATGGGGAGAGAGAAGAAAAGAAAGAAGGGTGAGAAAAGGAGTATGGTGGGAAAAGGAGTAGGGTGAGAGGAAGAGGAGAAAGAGTGTGAGAGAGAGGAGGGTTGAGAGAAAGAGGAGTGGGCTTAGAGGAAGAGGAGGGTGCTGAGAGGAAGAGGAGAGGGAGGGGCTAAGATGGTGTGAGAAGAAGAATCAGGGGTGAGAGGAAGACGAGGGGGTGAGAGATGAAGAGGAGGAGTGGTGAGAAGAATAGGATGAGGGGTGTGAGAGGAAGAGGAGGAGGGGGGGAGAGGAGGAGGGAAGGTTACAAGAGAAAGGAAGAGGAAGAGAGTGAGAGAGAATGGGGCTATAATAACATTTGAAAAAATCTGTAAATTGAGGGGTGGGGGTTGCAGGTTCGCCTAGGGTGCCGAATACCCTTGCACCGGCCCTGCTTTGAGCGGTACTGTCCCTATTTACAACATAATAAAACAAGGGGCTAGTCTGGGCTATTACTTTATGAACATTCCTATCCACCCCTCACTCCCCCGAACTTCTCTCTCCTCCTTCCCCTTCTCCATGTCGCTCCCTCCTCTCCCCCATACCCCATCCCTTTCCCCCTTATCCCTTCTCTCCCCCATCCCCCTCCCCTTCTCCCTCCCCCTCCTCTCCTTCTCTTCCTCCCCCCCCCCCCCCACCCTCTAATTTTAAGAAAGAAAAATGTTAGTATAGGGAGATTAGTAGCAATGACACTATTTTTCCCTTATTGCGTATCAGAGCTAACAAAACATATATCTGATTTCAATACTGTATGTCTCTGCTCATTACAGATTTTTTCTTGTGCAGAAAAAAAAAGTCAGTTACAACAATATAGTTATAGGGGATGCTCATGTTAAAATGTATGAGAAGCAAAAAGTGAGACTGTGTGCTCATTTGCATGAACTTTCCCAGAATGCCTTTCTGCCGTGGAAGCACTGTATGCTAAAAGATAATGGTGAATAGAAGGGTTGCAGACCTGTCAGACGTGAGAATGTGCTCGCAAGTGGTATTTTTATTTGCTGAATATAGATATTGCGTTTTATGCTCATCACTATCCACTAGATGGCACCATTTGATCAACATATACTATATTTAATTTATTCACATCTATATATTCTGAATGTTTCAGGTGTAGCATTATTTTAATTTAGATTTTCTTTTTGAAACTCATAAAAATGTTATATTGACTCCTGTTCATAATTTATGAAATACTGCATAACATGTGCATATAATGCAGGGTCTGCTTTATAGAATGCGGGGCATGTGTGAAGATTTACAGTACATACACAGACAAAAAATTTAGTCCAGGGGTGCACAAAAGGGGGGGGGGGGGGTGCGCCCCCTGAGATTTTCTGAGGGGGGGAGGGGGCGCGGCTGTTACAGAGGCACCGCGCTTCCCCAAAAGCATTTAAAATAAATGCCGGGGATTACGCGAGGCCTCTGTAACTTTACTTACCTGGCCTTCCAGCGACGCGTCTCCATGGCAACCCGGCGTCAAATGATGCTGCGGGACCACGTGCCAACATGACGTCACGTGACCCAGCGACGTCATTTGACGCCGGAGCCGTGCATGGGGGTGCGGGGCGCGAGCTGGAGGGGAGAGGAGACAGGGGGGCGGATGCAAGAAACTTTGCACACCCCTGCATTAGCCTATAAAAGCTTCCCAGTGACATACTGTAGACACACAGACACATACTGTAAACCATATGTAGCTCTCTGCTATATTCCTATGGCCTAGTCCTGGTAATAGCAGGCAGTGCTACAGTTAAACCCCTAGCACATGGCCCTGCATGTGAGTTAGTTCCCCAGTAGAGTTACTGTGTTTCAGTTTTCAGGCAACATGCCTGAAAACGGTTGGAGTCACATGCCTGGGTGAGGGTTTGCTACAGTAAAGTCTGCCCAGTTACTAGGGCACAGAAGCTAGCCCATCCCCAGGTATAAAAGTGTGATCACGTGCTAATTAGTCTAAGTAGTTCTGAGTCCTGGGGAGTCCTGGTGTGGCTCTGGTTCCTGCCCTGGCTCCGGTTGAGTCAGGGGCAGGATGGACTCCTATGAGTCCTGTTCTGCCAAGGGGGGTGGATGAGATCCCTAGTGAGGATTAATTACCTCAGGCATCAGTCCCTGCTGAAGCCTGTCTGGCCCAGGAACGGGTGGGGATAATTACCTCAGCTACCAGTCCCTTCTAAACTTTGCATCTGCCAGGTAAGGGTGGATGGTTTAATGTCTGTGCTATCTGCTGATGATATCAATACTCCTGTCATGGAACACGAACCACATTTCCGACTCGCCCCCCTCTCTCCTTTGCAGTTTCTGCCTGTCAGATCTTATTCTCAGCTGCATGGAGTTTGCACACACATACTGTGCCTGTGTAACATGCAACAATGTTGCATTTCTTGCCTCTGAGCACGTAATCAGTGAACTGCTACTGCAGCTTCTCCAGTCCTCCCAGTTAATGGACTTTCCCATGTTCTCCCCTGTCCTTTGCTGACAGTTAGTGCAGTCCCACTCAACCTTTAGTGTGACCCCTGTCCCTCACTTCCTTTTCCACTCTAGATCACAGTGAGTACAGACCTGTCTGCATCCACCCCTGGTAAGGCCTTTCTCTCTTACCATAGTCTAACCCAGCGGTGCGCAAACTGTGGGGCGCGACCCCCAGGGGGGGCGCGACACTGCCGACGGGGGGCGCGGGGTTTACAGAGGCCCCGCGCGCTTCCCGAAGGCACTTAAATTAAGTGCCGGGGGAGCTGCAGGGCCTCTGTAAACCTAACTTGCCGTGGCTCCGGCGGCTTCCTCCCTGCGGCGCCATGGCAACGCGGCGTCAAAATGACGCTGCGAGGTCATGTGACGTCACGTTGCTATGGCAACGTGACGTCATTACGCCGGAGCGCGGGTAAGTTGGGGTTGGGGGGGGGCGCGGGAGCGAGGGGACAGCCGTCAGGGGGGCGCAGGGAAAAAAGTTTGCGCCCCCCTGGTCTAACCCATAGAAGCATCCCACATAGAGAAGCACTCTCTGCCTACTGCTGCGGCCAAGTTTATTCGAGCATTTGCCTGTTCTTGGCCGCAGCAGTAGCCTGGCGCGCGCCCGTCACCCTCCGATCGGGGCGCTCTCCCTACCGCTGCCGGGTCCGCCGGGTCCCCCGGAACCCCCTGCCGCCGTCCCCCACATCGCGGGACACCAGTGCTCCCTCGGGGAGCCCTGGACGCGCGTGCAGGGGGCGCAGGCTCCCGAAGACGCGTGACCGCGCGTCTATGACGCGCAGCACGCCGAGGGGCGGCCACTAGCAAGCCGGGAAATCTCCCGGCTTGCGGATCTGGCCGCACTGCAATTAAGTGTGTCGGCAGTGTACACTACACCTACAAGTTCCTGTGTTTTCTACTCCTGCAATAAAATTAAGAAAGACATTAAGGACTTGTCATGCTTTGGAACAGGGAGGACATGAGTTGAGCTTACTGGAATCATTCATACATCATTCGTGACCCTGGTTCCAGGAAAGTAAGAGAGAGACTGTGTATTAGAGGTCTACGCAGAAGCTATCACTCACAGCCTTCATGCTACAAAAGTGCAGCTCTACACAGCTATACAGCAAACTGCTACAGCTTTCTGCAAAACAAGCAGCAGTTTAAACAGAACAGTGAAAGGATATCTGTGCCTTACAGACACTTACAGGAGCTGCTACTCCAGACTCCATGACTACACAGAGCAGCCTCTGCAACTGCACACAGTCTGCAGCTTTCACAGACAACCAGTAGCTCAAACTGCACGGCAGCCTTGCAACAAACAGTGCTTCTCTCACAATTACTAACTGCCTTTTTCTCTGTCTGAGTCCACCCGCTGCTCAGCCCCACAGTGAGGAGCCTACGGACACCTGTAAGTACAGCTACCCCAACGCTGCACGCTGCAGGACACCGCTCGGCACCATCTGAGACAGACGCCCTTCGTTGACAAGGTAAAAGTCTGCACGCCACACGCACTGGCAAAAGGCCTACACACACCTACAGCATGGCAGAACTCAGAGCCTCACCAGACATCACGCAGGAGAGCGATCACTCAGACACAGAGACCGCTGCGCAACTGCAACAGGCGCAGGCAGGCGCAAGGCCTAAACGGACAGTCACACTGACACAAAAGGCCCGCGAAAAATATGAGACTGACATTGAAGCGCACCGCGCTAAATTAGAGTTGGCCTGGGAAACAACCACACTGGGAATACGCAATGTCACTAGTATTGGCAACTATGCGCAGCAGCTCGAGCAGGCAATAACGCAATTAAGGACTGATCACTCGCGTTATCAAGAGCTATCAGAGGCATACGTTACTTACCTGACCAGGGCCAACACCAGCGAAAGCCTGCAAGAAAGAGACTTACAGAGCAACATTGACCTGGCACGAGACAGCCGCGTGCGCATCACTATCACGGAAGCTGAGAGTAGGAGAAAGGACCTTTTGCTGGAAACTGCATCACAGCGCTCCAGCACATCCAGACACTCATCAAGGTCAGCAAGATCAGCGCAATCCAACGCGTCCAGCGCAAGCGCGAACGCCACCAAGGTGCGAGCCACCGCAGAGGCCGCACGTGCCAGGGCCGAATATAGTCGCAGAGAAGCAGCCATAAGAGCAGGAAGAGCGCGCATAGAAGAGGAAGAACAGACAGCCGCGCTACTGCAGCGACCACTGCGCGTAGGAAGGCCGAATTTGATGCGGAACTAGAGGCACTTAATCAAGAGAAGGAAGCCGCCGCCGCTATAGCCCAAGCCGAAGTCCTAGAAGCAGCCGCGCAACAGGACGGCGGGGAGCAACCGTACAGACGGATTGCCTCAGAGGATCCGGCCCGACGCACTGAAGACTACGTAAGGAGCCTCTTCAGTGTAAACACCAGCGCACCATCTCAACACGGATGGAGCGACTCCACAGATACCGAAGACCTGCTAGGCCCACGAGGAGAAGATGTCGTTCCTGCAATGGCAGATGCTGCCTGGGATAGCCACAGCCACAACAGTGATCCACACGCCAGCGCGCACACGGATGCACCACAACGGGCTCGCCATCCAGGTACAACCACGCGGGAGAAAACAGCCCCTGACACTAGCCAGCAGCCATCACGCGTCCACGCCAAGGAAGAGGCGACCGCACAGACCGTCCCAGCAACTACCTCAGAACGGGGCAAACGCGCCGATGTCTCAGGTCTGACAGACATAGCCAAGTACATGATCCGGCGCGACTTGGTGCACGCAGGACTCATCAGCTTCGACGACCGCCCTGAGAACTACCGGACGTGGAAGTTCACGTTCAAAGACGCAATCGACAGCTTGGACTTCTCAGCAAGGGAAGAGCTCAACCTGTTAGTTAAGTTCCTGGGGAACGTATCCAGGGAGCAAGCGCAGAGACTTCGGACGGCAAACGCACATCAACCCCAAGTAGGTCTGGACCTAGTGTGGGAAAGGCTAGAAGAGACCTATGGCAGCCCTGAAGCAGTCGAGGATTCACTCTTCAAAAGAATCGAGAGCTTCCCCAAGATCACAACTAAAGACTACTCGAAGTTACGAGAGCTCGGGGACCTGCTGCAAGAAATGGAGTTCGTGAGGAAAGACCATTCCTTAATAGGTCTCAACGCCCTAGACTCAGCTCGTGGAGTGAGACCCATCCTGGAGAAGCTACCCTTCAACCTCCAAGAAAAATGGATCTCACAAGGCTCCAAATACAAAAGGGAGAAGCAAGTCGCCTTACCCCCATTCTCATTCTTCGTGAGCTTCATCCGCGAAGCGGCGAGGACAAGGAACGATCCCAGTTTCATCTTAGGTGCGCAAACCACATACAGTGCGAGCAGCCTGAAGAACGAGAGACCAGCGACGAGATATGGTAACCCCCAAACACCCGTCTCAGCTCGCAGGACGGACGTGCCTCCCACGACCCAAACTACTCCCGATCAGTCGGTCGCCGGAGACAAGGAACCAAGGGACCCAAACAGGGAATGTCCCATACACAAGAAGCCACACCCACTCAACAAGTGCTTTGGGTTCAGGATGAAGTCCTTAGAAGAACGCAAGAGGTTACTTGGAGAATTCGGAGTTTGCTTCAAGTGCTGCGGTTCCACGACTCACCTAGCCAGGGACTGTAAGGAAGAGATCAAATGCACAGTGTGCGAGAGTGACAAGCACGTGACAGCGTTACACCCAGAGGCGATGACACTCCACCAACTCAAGAACCCATCCTCCGTAGCGGAGCATGGCGGGGAGAAAGAAGAAGGAGAGTCAACATCCGTCACATCTCAGCGCACTGAGGTATGCGGAAAAGAAGGTGGCAAAATGTCCTGCTCCAAAATATGCCTTGTCGCAGTGCACCCCCAGGGACAACCTGAGAAGGCTATTCGGATGTACGCAATCCTCGACGACCAGAGCAACCGATCACTGGTCAGGTCAGAGTTCTTCGACAGGTTTAACATACAAGATGGTGCTTCTCCTTACACTCTCAGAACGTGCGCAGGGCAAATGGAGACCACAGGGAGAAGAGTGAATGGCTACACCATATGCTCAATAGACGGCAAAGTGAACATGCCCCTTCCCACACTCAACGAGTGCAACCACATGGCCACAAACAGGGACGAGATACCCACACCAGATGTGGCACTCCATTACCCCCACCTCAAAGGAATAGCCAACCACATCCGACTGGTGGAACAAGACGCCAAGATCCTGCTGCTGCTCGGTAGGGACATCATGAGGGTACATAAAGTCCGTAAACAGCATAACGGACCCCACAACGCGCCATACGCCCAAAGACTCGACCTAGGATGGGTGATAGTGGGCAACTCGTGCACTAACAAAGAGCACGGGCAGGACTACGTTGATGCCCGCAGAACGGAGGTGACAGAATGTGGACACACATCTCTCCCTGAACCATGTCTTGGCTATCTCCAAGTGACCGAAGGGCCAAGTGAAGAGAAAAGACAAGGTCATACCCCTGAGACCAACAAAGACATCCTCACGCCGATGGGATTCGACAATGGCTTAGGATGCTCAGCAGTCCAGACAGCCAAGGATGATGAGTCGACTCCACCAAAGGAAGAGAGTAACCTCCCAAAGGTGACCGACAAAGGGATCGTCCTAAAAACAACAAACAATCAGACAATACTCCCGCGAGCAAGGGCACAATTAAGACGTACAGTTGTTCCTCTCCACAGAGTATCAAGCAACAGAGCAACCAATTGCCACGGCTGGCATAGCCGCAAAAGATTGCACCTCACAGGCGAAGCCACAGTGTCAAAAGGACTGTTCGTTCAAACACGTAAGAGGGGACAGTTGCAGAGACATTTCCCAAAAGAATTTACAAGGACAAAAGAGACTGTTCTTCGTCATGTCCAGGGAGAAAACAACCTCCCGATGGCAGTCAACAAAGAAACACAAAAGCGTTTCACCAAACTACGCGGAGATGTTCTCGTGCAAGAGAAATGTACCGATGAACTACGGTGCACAGCGTTCCAGACAACAAGGAACGATGACAAACAAACACCATCAAGGGAAGATAGAGGATTCCCGAAGTTAACAGTCAAGGAGCTCTCTAAAGACGGACTAAGCAGTCGGGTGACTCCGCTACCATTCCGTTCACCAAGGAGGCGCTTCCCAAACAATGGAGAACATGCCATCTCTAGGTTCACCTCGCACCTCTGCGGCCTACAAAGGGAACCAGAGACCAACAACAACTTTGTGGTCTTCATCCAGAAGATATTCTTTACCAGCCACGCAAAGTCAGCACCTCTAATGGAGGAAGGCGAAGAATGGCGGTACCTCCAATCACCTGGGGCCTACCACCCTCAGGAACCCGATCAAATCCGGGTAATGTTCAACCCCAGCGCTCAGCTTCAGGGAGTCTCCCTGAACGACACCCCCTTCATTGGATTACATTCGATAACCAGTTTTCCAGGGACAGTAATCCGCTCCCACAAGGAGCCAAAAGCCCTCTCCTTCTGCCAAACGCCAGGTGATAGAGCAACAGGCTGTCACGGCTGGTATACCTACAAGGGGATACACTCTGTGGGTGAAACTACAGAGACAAAAGGACTGTTCTCTTACAAGACTAAAAGGAAACAGTGCCAGAGACTTTTATACAAAGACATTGTGGTGCAACAAGCAAACCTGGAGCTGTGCATCCACCCTGCATCCTTTGCCAAAGAACCTTGGCCAAGGGACCTTGATACCAGTGATACCGGCCGGTGTCACATCGCTATGTGGACATGGACTCTTGCATTGTTTGAGAATGTGATGTTATCTTTGTTATGCATTGCACACATGTTCCACATAGTCTGTTATATAGTGGTATCTACAGATACCAGACGGGGAGTGTCATGGAACACGAACTACATTTCTGACTCACCCCCCTCTCTCCTTTGCAGTTTCTGCCTGTCAGATCTTATTCACAGCTGCATGGAGTTTGCACACACATACTGTGCCTGTGTACATGCAACAATGTTGCATTTCTTGCCTCTGAGCACGTAATCAGTGAACTGCTACTGCAGCTTCTCCAGTCCTCCCAGTTAATGGACTTTCCCATGTTCTCCCCTGTCCTTTGCTGACAGTTAGTGCAGTCTCACTCAACCTTTAGTGTGACCCCTGCCCCTCACTTCCTTTTCCACCCTAGATCACAGTGAGTACAGACCTGTCTGCATCCACCCCTGGTAAGGCCTTTCTCTCTTACCATAGTCTAACCCCATAGAAGCATCCCACATAGAGAAGCACTCTCTGCCTACACTACACCTACAAGTTCCTGTGTTTTCTACTCCTGCAATAAAATTAAGAAAGACATTAAGGACTTGTCATGCTTTGGAAGAGGGAGGACATGAGTTGAGCTTACTGGAATCATTCATACATCATTCGTGACCCTGGTTCCAGGAAAACTCCAACAAACCTGTTCAGTTCTACCGTTCCTGGCACTCCTGAAGGGAATTTCTTTCTACAAGTTCCTGTGAGGGTTGAATCCCTGCCTCTAGCTGGGCCCTTTCAGGTGGAGGCGCTGTGCTATAATACTCCAAGCTACTATATGCTGAGAGGCCCAGGCTCCAGTTTACCAACAGGTGAGCACCAATAACACCTACTACCCTTCTATATCCTGAGGCTCAAAAGGAGCTGTTGCAGTGAGGCAGTGTGGAAAGCTGCAGATGTTGGTGCACAGACTCTCATACCTTTTCTCAGGGTGCCGGCGTCCTGGCTGGCTGGTGATGTAAGCGTTGAATATGAAATAAAGGGCACCAGGAACTTTGTTGCACAAAACAGGACAGGCTTTATTGACTTTTCTAGCTCATACAGACTTCTTCCCAGAGGTTCAGGAAGCTGCCCAGGGAGGCACACATGGCCTTGTCACCTATTCATCCATTTCCATTGGTTATGGGAATGTATTGTATTGTATGTCTTTATTTATATAGCGCCATTAATGTACATAGTGCTTCACAGTAGTAATACATGTGGTAATCAAATAATTAACAGATAAAATAAATAACAGGTCATGGGAATAAGTGCTTCAGACATAAAAGTAACATTAAAGAAGAGGAGTCCCTGCCCCGAGGAGCTTACAGTCTATTCGCTAGATAGGGAAAATGTACAGACAGTAGGAGGGAGTTCTGGTAAGTGCGTCTGGTAAGCTTTATGTATCATGTGTTCAGAATAGCCACAGTGCTATTCATATGCTTCTTTAAACAAGTGTGTCTTAAGGTGGGTCTTAAAGGTGGATAGAGAGGGTGCTAGTCGGGTACTGAGGGGAAGGGCATTCCAGAGGTGTGGGCAGTCAGTGATAAAGGTTTAAGGCGGGAGAGTGCTTTAGATACAACGGGGGTAGAAAGAAGACTTCATTGAGAAGAACGCAAGAGTCTGGATGGTGCATAATGAGAAATTAGGGCTGAGATGTAAGTAGGGGCAGAAGAGTGTAAAGTTTTAAAAGTGAGGAGAAGAATGGAGTGTGAGAAGCGGGATTTGATCGGAAGCAAGGAGAGGGATTTCATGAGGGGAGATGCTGAGACAGATCTTGGAAAGAGTAGAGTGATTCTGGCAGCAGCGTTTAGGATAGATTGTAGGGGAGACAGGTGAGAGGCAGGAAGGCCGGACAGCAGGAGGTTACAGTAATCAAGACGGGAGAGAATGAGGGCCAGAGTCAGAGTTTTAGCAGTCGAGCAACAGAGGAAAGGGCGTATCTTTGTTATATTGCGGAGGAAAAAGCCACAGGTTTTAGAAATGTTTTGAATGTGAGGGGCGAATGTGAGAGAGGAGTCGAGTGTGACCCCTAGGCAGCGTTCTTGGGCTACTGGGTGAATGATCGTAGTTCCAACAGTAATGTGGAAGGAGGTAGTAGGGCCAGGTTTGGGAGGAAGTATGAGGAGCTCTGTTTTAGCCATGTTGAGTTTAAGGCGGCGGAGGGCCATCCAGGATGATATAGCAGAGAGACATTCAGAAACTTTGGTTTGTACTGCAGGTGTAAGGTCGGGTGTTGAGAAATATATTTGTGTGTCGTCAGCATAGAGGTAATAATTAAACCCAAAAGATGTTATTAGGTCACCTAGAGAGAGTGTATACAGAGAAAAGAGAAGAGGTCCCAGGACAGAGCCCTGGGGTACCCCCACAGAGAGATCAATAGAGGAGGAGGAGGTGTTAGCAGAAGAGACACTGAAAGTACGATGGGAGAGGTAGGATGAGATCCAGGATAGAGCTTTGTTCCGAATACCAAGAGTATAGAGAATGTGAAGGAGAAGAGGGTGGTCCACGGTGTCAAATGCTGCAGAGAGGTCGAGTAATATGAGCAGAGTGTAATGACCACTGTCTTTCGCAGCATGGAGGACGTCAGTTATTTTAGTGAGGGCTGTTTCCGTGGAGTGAGCAGTGCGGAAGCCAGATTGTAGAGGGTCTAGGAGAGAATAGGTGTTGAGAAAATGGAGCAAGCGAGAGAATACAAGACGTTCAAGGAGTTTAGAGGCAAAAGGCAGGAGGGAGACAGGACGATAGTTAGAAGGACAGGTAGGGTCAAGCTTGCTGTTTTTGAGTAATGGTATGACTGTTGCATGTTTGAAGGAGGTGGAAAGGTTCCAGAGCAGAGGGAGGAGTTCAAAATGTGCGTGAGCGTAGGGATTATAGTAAGAGCAAGAGGTTTTATGAGATGGGAGGGAATGAGGTCAAGAGGGCAAGTGGTAGAGGGAGAAGAGGCGATCTACAGCGACACATCCTCCTCTGAGACAGTGGAAAAAGAGTCAAGGAACGCAGGAGGAGAGTTAGGAAGAGGTGTAGGATGAGAGGAAGAAACAGAGGGGATGTTCTGACGTATGGATTCCACCTTTTCCTTAAAATAGTCAGCATAGTCCTGAGCGGAGATGGAGGAAGGAGAGGCAGCTGAGGGTGGTTTGAGTAGAGTATTAAAGACAGAGAACAGTCAGCGTGGGTAAGACTTGTGCATGTTGATTAGTGCAGAAAAGTAGGCTTGTTTAGCTTGCGGGAGGGCAGAGTTGAAACAGGTAGCATAAATTTGTAGTGAAGGAAGTCTGCGAGAGTGTGAGACTTCCTCCAAAGGCGTTCAGAGGAACGAGTGGAGGAACGCAGCATGCGCGTGTGGGAATTTAGCCAGGGTCTAGTGTTAGAAGGGCGAGTGCGGCAGAGAGAAAGCGGGGCATGTAGATCAAGAGATGAGGACAAGACAGAGTTGTAGTTCCTGACCAGGTTGTCAGGGTCTGTAGCATAGCTGAGAGAGGAGGAGCGTAAAGTGGACTCAAAGTCAGGTAAGTGAATAGAGCGCAGGTTTCTGCAGAACCGGGGGGTAGATGGAGGTGGAGAAGGGGAGAAGCGAGATAGAGAGAATGTGATGAGATGATGGTCAGAGAGAGGAAAAGGGGAAATGGAGAAATCGAGAGAGAGAGATGTTTTTAGTGAAAACCAGGTCTAAGTAGTGGCATCCTTGTGGGTGCTGGCTGCAGTCCACTGTTGAAGGCCAAAAGAAGAGGTTAGAGAAAGAAAGCAGGAAGCCCAAGGGAGAGAGGGGTCAGCAATGTGGCAATTGACATCCCCAATGAGAAGAACAGGGGAGTCTGAGGAGAGAAAGAAAGAGAGCCAGGATTCAAAGTGAGAGAGAAAAGCAGAAGGGGGATGAGTAGAGGTAGGTGGGCGATAGATGACCGCCACATGGACAGGGAGAGGAGAGAAGATCTGGACAGTGTGAGCCTCAAAGGAGGGAAAAGCAAGAGATGGAGGAATAGGAAGGGTTCGGTAACGGCAGAGAGAGGAGAGCAGGAGCCCCACGCCTCCACCCCTGCCATCAGGGCGCTGAGTGTGGTAGAAGGAAAGGTCACCATAGGACAGGGCAGCTTCCAGAGCAGAGTCAGACTGAGTGAGCCAGGTCTCCGTTATAGAAAATAGAAGCAGGGAGTGAGTGAGAAAAAAGTCATGTACAGAGAGGAACTTGTTAGAAAGGGAGCAAGCATTCCAAAGGGCACAGGAGAAAGGGAGAAAGGAGGGAGGGTGGCAGGGGATGGGTATAAGGTTGGAGGGGTTGACACCAGAAGGAGTAGAGGTTGCAATTGGCAGGCGAGGACGAGCGCATGTAGGAATAGGGCAGGGACCAGGATTGGGAGAGATATCCCCAGAAGCAAGGAGGAGAAGCATGGAAAGAAAGAGAATGTGTGAGGATGATTTGTAGGGCTGTGTTTTAGTGCAGGGGATATAGCTGTGGGGTGTCAGAGGGCGCAGGTAAGAAAGGAGTTCATGTGAACAGAGATGTGATGAAGGAAGGAGAGATGGAGATATATGAATAGAGTTAGAGACATACTGAGGCTGGTAAAAAGAAGTTCATAATTTGAGAAGAAGTGAAGTCACAGCAAATATAAATGGTAAAGGCCGCATCACAGCAGTAATGATGCAGTCTGGAATGTGCACTCATTTACTCCAAATGCTTGGATTTCATTCCAGACCCCTACCAGGACTATATTAAGGGGCGCACCTTCAGTCAGGGCTCCCATTGCCTGTCATCCTGTGCAGATCCATCTAGTCCCTACAATGGTTGTCTGATGTACATAGGCGTGGAATTGGCAATAGAACAATCCCAATGCGATACTCCCCTCAGTGAGTCCCTGATCTAGGGCTCCCAGGCTATGAGTCACCACACACTTTCCTCCTGTAGCAAAGGGGTAGATATATTTCCTCCACACAGCAGTGGCCCAGCTGAGGTAAGGGGCACCTTTCCCTCATAAGGCCCGGGCCATATAAGGGTGAGGAGATCCGAGCTGCGCTGACGCTGAGGCTTACCTGCTGTAATCTGGGCGATTTCATGCCCATACAGGCGAGCCAGCGGGCACGATCGGAGCCGGGGGGAGGTGATTGGAGGCGGGGCAGTGACGTCGCTGGGCCAATCGCCCGCGACGCACTGACGTCGACGTCACGGCGCCGACGTCACGGCGCCATGACGTTGACACTGCTGTGCTGTGATTGGAGGTTTTCAGCCGACAGCGCGCTGAAAAACAGCTTGGCGTTCGGCTGAAAACTCCAACTCGTCAGCACGCCTGCGGACGCTCACGTGAGCCCCCTCTCAAGGCATCCTCATTGAGGATGCAGGGGCTCAGCGCTGAGCGTCCGCACGGCTCAGCACGGCCTGTCCTTCTATGGAGTCGGCCTTAGAAAGCAATAAATGGTGACCATACTCTTAAATATACACATTTTTTAATTACCGTTTATACTGTCCCGGCCAGCTTTATTCTAAACGGCTAAACGGCAGGCTTTTCTCCGATTTGAACGGAGTTTCCCGCACGGCAGCCGCTTCAATAGATAAGCACTAATGGCGCTTATCATTGAAAGCGCCCGAGGCGTGAGAAAAACGGCCGAAAACAGCTGCGCGCCGTCCGCGGGGTAAAAATACCTGCGGAGGCAGCCGCTTTAGATTAAAGCTGGCCGCCACTGTACTATTATTACAGAGAAATATGTTTAATGAGCCCTTCACTTGTGTATTAAAGCTTATGTTTTAATTAAGGTGGTGTGCAACAAAGTGAATTCTTTGTGTGAGCACTACCTTGTGCTCTCCATTTTTATTTTCTCTTTATTCACTCAAATGCACAGTCTGCACCCACCAGTCTATCACTATTGTTCACTAAACACCCTGGTCTATTACTACGGCGACTAAGTTGATCATCAGTGTTGCAGGGTACATGCAAACACACACGCGGGTACTCTTGATAAGGCTTATTTATTGAGCCTTAAAACCATACAGCAAACTAAAACACAAAATAGCTTCTCTTCAGCATACAAAAACAAAAATAGCTTCTCTTTAGCAGACAAAACAAAATAGCTTCTCTTCAGCATACAAAACAAGGCAGCTTCTCTTCAGCATGCAGGACACAGACGGTTCATCACACATGTACTTTGCAAAACAGACCTTATAGCAGTAATCTCTTCAGTATTTCAGTCCTGTCTCCTGACCAGCTAGCTTACATGTGTGTGTACTATACAAACGGGTGAATCATCTGATTAACCCTCCAGGCGCTCAGAATATAGCATAGTCCTGCTGGTGAAAGATAAAATAAATCTTCTAGACCCAGGCTATACACAACCTTAGTGTAATATGAAGAAACATATAATCATTCCCCCCAACCGGCTCGCCGCGAGCACTATGAGGTTGGGATATGGGACACTCACGTGTAAGTCCTTGTAGTAGTTAGTAAAGCCTCTGCGGGTCTTCCCAGTATGATATACCTGCTTCTCCTGGCTGAAGTCAGGGTGTCTCTGCTCGTGATCAGTGCTCTTCACCGCCAACCCAATACCCGCAGACGCGGAGGGCGGTCACCTGACCGGCGGCCTGAACGGTACTTGCTGATGACGTCACGGCAGACTCGGTGAAGGAAACCGCAAGCCAGCAGGAACTCAGCGTGCAGACGCTTGATGCAGCAATGTGAAGGAACTTCTCAAGGAGAGAAAGATGCGTCGCACAGCACAAAAATAGATGAAGGCTGATGTGGGATAAAAATAAGCTTTATTTGCACAAGGTGCAAGCGAGTCCTCTTAACGCGTTTCGGTCTGGGAGGCCAGGTAAATGGTTTGCCAGGTATATGGCTGGTGACGTTCATGCACCCTGTCACATTCCTCCCCTGTTAGTGTGTGGCTGGGGCTACGCACGGCTGAAGCCCGACCATCCACCCCTTCTCTAGAAAAGAAGTCAGCATTTGCATTCTGTTTTCCTGGCCTGTGCTGAATCTCAAATGAGAAGGGTTGGAGGGCCATATACCACCTGGTCAATCTAGCATTGGAATCCTTCATACTATTTAACCACTTCAATGGGGCATGGTCCGTCACCAGAGTAAAATAGACTCCTGCCAGGTAATGCCTCAAAGCCTCGATTGCCCACTTTGCTGCGAGGCACTCCTTCTCAATCATTGAGTAGTTTTTTTTCCCTCTGGAACAATTTCCTACTCAGAAAAAGGATCGGATGTTCCACTCCCTCAAACTGTTGTGACAACACTGCCCCTAGCCCTATCTCTGATGCATCGGCTTGCACTACAAAAGGCCTGTTGAAGTCTCGGCTTCTAAGGATGAGACCCTGTGATAGACACCTTTTTATGTCCTCGAAGCCTCTCTGACACTCCCTTGACCATACCACTTGTGTAGGTGCACACTTTTTTGTGAGGTCCGTTAATGGGGCTGCAACTTCCGAGTAGTTGGGGATGAACCGCCGATAGTACCCTGCTAAACCCAGCAGAGAGCGTACCTGCGTTTTTGTTTGGGGGGTCGGAACTTCTTTCAGGGCAACTACCTTGTCGGCTAGTGGCCTTACTTTTCCACCTCCCACTGCATACCCTAAGTATTTGGTTTCCGCCTTACCTAAGGCACATTTCTTAGTGTTGGCTGTGAGCCCTGCCTCTCTTAGAGATTTGAGGACCGCTTTCAGCCTATTTAGATGGGCCCGCCAGTGTTTACTATAAATGACAATGTCATCTAGGTAGGCTGCGGCATAAGCCCTATGGGGTCTCAGCACTTTATCCACGAGTCTCTGAAATGTGGCTAGGGCTCCATGCAGTCCAAATGGCATTGTCACAAACTGGTATAAACCCATGGGAGTGGCAAAGGCTGTTTTGCACTTGGACTTTTCCTTTAGAGGCATTTGCCAGTATCCTTTTGTTAAGTCCAGCGTGGATATATATTCCGTGTTACCAAGGGCGTCAATTAACTCGTCCACCCTTGGCATCGGATATGCGTCAAAATTGGATACCGCATTGACCTTTCGGAGGTCCACACAAAATCTTACCTTCCCATCGGGTTTAGGGACCATAACTAGTGGACTACAGGCATACCCCGCATTAACGTACGCAATGGGACCGGAGCATGTATGTAAAGCAAAATGTAGTTAAAGTGAAGCACTACCTTTTCCCACTTACTGATGCATGTACTGTACTGCAATCGTCATATACGTGCACAACTGATGTAAATAACGCATTTGTAACAGGCTCTATAGTCTCCCCGCTTGCGCACAGCTTCGGTACAGGTAGGGAGCCGGTATTGCTGTTCAGGACGTGATGACAGGCGCATGCGTGAGCTGCCGTTTGCCTATTGAGCGATATGTACTTACTCGCGAGTGTACTTAAAGTGAGTGTACTTAAAGCGGGGTATGCCTGTACACCACTCACTGCATGATTCCTCAATCACTCCTAAGTGTAACATTTCTTGTACCTCCTTCTCTACCAGGTCCCTACGACTTTCAGGCAACCTATAAGGACGGGAACGTACTTTTACCCCAGGTGCTGTCTCGATCACATGTGAAATTAAATTAGTTTGCCCTGGCAAATCAGAAAAAACATCATGGAATTGTGTAATTATTTCTAACAAGTCCCCTTTTTGTTCAGAGGACAACTGTTTACCCATTGGGATTTTATCGTCACCCACGATGTTCTCCCGTGGGGGCTGAGGACCCAAGTCCGTTTCCTCCTCCACCGGGTGGATGAACAGAGACCGCTACATCTTCCAGGGTTTCAGCAAGTTCACATGGTAAATTTGTTGACCTCTAGTAATTTTAAGACATCCTGCATCAGTTTAGCCATAAAATATGTACCTTAGTCTGTCAACATAACCTGGGGAAGTCCAACCCGTGAGAACAGCTCCAACAACTTGTTGGCTACTTGCTTTGCCATTGCTGTTCTCAGGGGGAACGCCTCAGGATGTCTTGTTGCATAGTCAACTATCACAAGAATAAACATGTGTCCTTTCGCAGAAGGTTCTAGAGATCCTACCAAGTCTACCCCAATCCTCTCAAAGGGAACTGACACCAAGGGTAGAGGAACCAAGGGGGCTGTTTTTTGTCCCTTCGGACTAGTTAGCTGCCACTCCGGACATGCCGCACATAACTTAGCAATATCACTTTGCATCCCTGGCCAAAAGAATCGGGACGAAATACGGTCCAATGTTTTATCCCTGCCCAGGTGACCACCCCAAGGGACAGTATGGGCTAGAGTGAACACAGATTTAACAAAGGCCTTGGGAACCAATATCTGTCTGGTGACCTCCCCCGTTTGTGTCTGCCTATTCACGCAATAGAGGATATCATTCGATAATTCAAAATGGGGGAATACTATCACCCCCTGTGCATTCAATATCTGCTCATCAATTTTTACTACTTTATCATACTGTCTAGCAAGGACTGGTCTTCCCTTTGCCTCTGGCAAAAATCAGGGAGGTATAGGTCTGGTAAATCTCCAGGGCCCATATCCCCCTCCCTCTGGCCAGCCCCAGTTATCACTTGTGACTTCTGGCAACTAGAATGGTCACCTTGAGACCCAGATTTCTGCAACCAGTCCTGTTTGTCAGAGCATCTTTGCTTCCGAGTCTTTTGAACCCAGTGTCTACTGGGAAAAAGGTCTGCCGAGAAGGGAAACAGTTTGCCAGGGTTCTCCTGAGCCATAAAATAAGGCTCCTCGTGAGAGACTGGAGCCATTAGGTCTGAAAAGAAAGGCCAGTCCTGGCCGAGCACAATGGGGGCAAGGAGCCAAGGAGCGACTCCTACTTCAAGGTAGGCCTCCTGACCTTTTACCTGTAGCTGGATTTTGGCCGTCGGATACCGTTTTACATCGCCGTGTATACATTCTATACTCCGTGGGGAGTCAAAAGAACACACGTTAGGCGGTAACAGTTCCTGGAAGACCAGAGTTTTCCCAGAGCCCGAATCTACAAGGGCCTGGACGTTTTTTCCCCCAAGCTGGGCTGGAAGTAGCCAGGGCTTGTATTTTTCTCCAGTGAAGGCCGAGGCGACGGTCCTGCTGAAGGAACAATCCACCTGTGGACAGTCCACATGCCGATGGCCTTGTTCTCCGCAGGCGGAACATGGAGAGGGTTCCCTCGCCTGGGGGTGCCGCGGATAGCTCTCCGCTGGACCGGATACTGGAGACCAGGCATCTGGTGGGTCCTGTGGGCGACGTTCTCTGAAGTTCCTCTCATTTGGGACATCAGGAAGGGGATCAGGGTCTCGGCGGTGCCCGGTGTTTTGACTTCTTCCTTCTTGGAAGGACTGCTCCTTTCGTGGCACTTGGTCGGTTGCTTATGGAGGGGCCGTAGTTTCCCCGTTGTTTCAATCTCCCTCTTTGGGTATCCGCAAGTGCTGGTGAAGTTGGATCTGTCAGGTCCAGGGCATTCGCCTGATCCGTGGCCCCAAGGAAGTTCTCAACGAGTCGGACCGCCAAAGCTAGGGTTTCAGCAGCATGTCGTTTTGCCACGAGCGTGCGGAAAGGGGTATTATCTGTAGGAATTGTTCCAAAACAACTTGCTCAAGAATTGCCTCCTTAGTGCGCTCCTCGGGTTGTATCCAGCGAGTACACAAGTCCAATAACCGCTGAGCGAGGACCCGGAGTCTCATCTTAGCGGTGTACTTCAGGTTCCGGAACTGCTGCCGGTAGGTCTCTGGGGTCAGACCTAAGCGATCCAGTATGGTGGCTTTTACTTGTTGGTAGTCCATTGGCTGATCTGCTGTGAGGCCCTGATATGAGGCCTGAGCTTCTCCTATGAGGAGCAGGGCCAAAGCAGTTGCCCAGTGATCTGCAGTCCAGCCCTGAGCTTCGGCAACCCTTTCAAATGTCAGTAGAAAAGCCTCTGGATCCTCGTTCGGAGCCATTTTCCTCAGGAGGACCGGGGGTTTGTTCGCAAGTTCTGGACTGGCAGACCCCTGGAATTGGCTCAGCAGCTTGGCCATCCGCTCATCTTGTGTTGCCTGCTGCTGGGTTAGGAGCTGGGTTTGCTGCTGTAATAGTAGTTGAGCCTGCTCCTGTATTAACAGCCCCTGCTGTCTGGTATGCTCGCACAGAAACTCTTTTAAAAATTCTTCCATTTTTCTCATTTGTGTGTGTGTGTTTGGCCCTTCAACTGCAGTGGCCTCTAAAAATCCTGGCACTTCTGACACCATATGTTGCAGGGTACATGCAACCACACACGCGGGTTCTCTTGATAAGGCTTATTTATTGAGCCTTAAAACCATACAGCACACAAAAACACAAAATAGCTTCTCTTCAGCATACAAAAACAAAAATTGCTTCTCTTTAGCAGACAAAACAAAATAGCTTCTCTTCAGCATAGAAAACCAGGCAGCTTCTTTTCAGCATGCAGGACACAGACAGTTCATCACACATGTAATTTGCAAAACAGACCTTATAAGAGTAATCTCTTCAGTATTTCAGTCCTGTCTCCTGACCAGCTAGCTTACATGTGTGTGTAGCCTGGGGGTTTTAAACACCTTGATTATGCAGCTGGGCTCAGACTAATTAAGCAGCCCTTCTCCACTGAAAGTTAACCTCGTCACTGCTGCACTGCAAGCCTAAACATAGGTTTGCCAGGTATATGGCTGGTGAAGTTCATTCACCCTGTCACAATCAGCTTCTGTTTTTTTCGTTTGTTCCCTTATGATAGGACATGACTTACCCACGCCTCGAGCTGGATCCCTCTCCCATTCACAATAACCACACCATACAATTTTGGGGGAGAAATGAACCGCCACAGCTTTTATTTATATCAACAGATACATATTCCATATTTACCCCAACTAGGGACCCATCCAGATTGCTCCACTCACACCTTCTGGAGCTCGAGGGATACACTTAGCTCATGCTCATCTAGCCACAGAACCCAAACCACAAACATTAACCTCATTCTGAGAGTACCTCCACAGCCCCACCCTCTCCCAACACTGCCCACAATTTTCAATTTGTCCCAGTATCTCAAGATGAGATTACATAAGTGCTCCACAAACTAAAATTAAGCAGCCAATATGGACCTGACTTACTACAATCTAGGTTCCTAAGACTTGGTACCACAGCCATTGCCAAACCGATTGCTTCGCTAGTCAACTCTATCCTGTCTGCAGGCCATATACCTAAGACCTGGAAAACTACCCGAGTTGTCTTAACCTTCAAAAGTGGGGCCAAAAACACTGTCTCAAACTACAGGCTAATCTCTCCTCCCAATACTATCCAAAGTCATGGAAAAATGTGGTCAATCCTATAACGGAGTGCTCACCACATACAAGGCATGACCGCGAGGCCGAGGTGTGGATCTGATATTACACCAACCCACAGCCGCGTGTGTAAGGAATCGGGGAACACGCCCCTTGCGGCGTGTTCCCTCCTTATCTCCTGCTGCACAGCATTCCGCTGCAAGTGACTTGAGAGTGCGTCCCCCGCGGCGTGCTTCTTCCTTGCCTCCTGCTGCACAGCCTCCCGCGCACCTTACAGAGCGCGCGCCCACGCAGGGCTTTCACAGTTCCTACTGAGCTTGGCTCCGCCCCTCCACTTGTGCTGTGCGGCCGCCCAACACGGCACGCACACGTGACGTGCGTGCACCCCTCCCCAGCTATGCGTCTAATATCGCCCTCACCTGTCTCATGCCTCTCACAGCCTATCCGCAGGTGTTCCCACGTCTCTGTCTCTGCCTTGTGCTTTCTCTTCATGTTAACCTGTTCCTGCTTGCTTCCCTGTGTACCGACCCGGCTAGACTTTGGACCCTGCTCAGGATTATTGCCCCCATCAGACCATCCGACCTTCTCCATTCCTGACCATGTCAAACGGACAACTTTCTACTCTCCCGGCTCCAACCCTAGACCACGGCACTACGGACTCTGACTATCCTCCTGGCACCTACCCAAGACCTTAGCAAGTATCACGACTAACCCACTCTCTCCAACCCAGACCCGGCGATCTTGACAATCCACGCTCCAGATGTGCCTCCACTGCTGTGGTTGCGCCATTCTATACTTTCCCACCTCAGTACCGGGGTCCCGCCTTAGTCGTGGTGAGGGCAAGCATTACAGCGTGGGCGCGCCTGGAATGTAGATTGGTCGAGGTAGCCAGGTCGGAGTAGGAGAGGTCTAGAAGGTCAGTAATACTTGCCGAGGTCGGTGTTGGAGAGTAGCGGATCTTAGGAGGTGCTCAGCCGTGGTCTTGATTGGAGAGAGGCGGATCATCGTGGTACTTTGCCGAGGTCATTACGTGGTCATTTTTGTCCATATTGGATCTATTTTGGACCCACCCTCTTGGCTGTGCGCTGTACTCTCTATTTTTGCATATCTACATTCACCATCAGCAGCATGCCTTACCAGGGGCACAGGACAGGGGCATTTATATATTTGTGAGTATATTAAGATTGCTTTCATGTGTTGTTATAGCATTTCTGGGACTATCCCAATGAGGTTTTGGGGAGTGGGCTTTGTCCCATTACTCTTTTCCTTCATGGTGTTGTTGTCCCTTACAGAGGTCTTGGTCGCGATCCCCGGCATTTAATTCAAATGCTTCAGGGAAGTGCGGGGCCTCTGTAACCACCGAACTCACCGAGAAAATCTTGCGCCCCCCAGTTTGCGCAGCCTGGTCTAGATATTATTTGTCGGAGATCTTACACATGCTGTAAAAATATAGAGCATTCACTTGTTGGTTAGTACGCTAAAGAGTTATGTTATAAGGGTGGGAAATGTATGTTTAAAAAAATAATCCTGTTAATGGACTGACTTACTTATCCTTTACACTTATCCTTTAAGCAGCACACCAACCACTGCTCACTCTAATGGCAAACACCACAAATTTACAACCTGCAAACAACTACCCAAATTTCTACTCATACTATTACTCTCTTTAGCAGGTGATATTGAACTAACCCAGGTCCTCCCATTTCAGCTCTGTCCCATGTCCCTGAGAATTCCACCTTTAAATTCCAAAAAGGCCTATCTGTCGCCCATATAAATATCCGGAGCCTGCTGCCCAAACTCGACGAACTAAGGGCATGGTGCCTTATGCATAAACCCAAAGCCATCATTCTTACAGAAACATGGCTATCCCCTAAAACCCCTGATGCAATTATCGCCATTCAGGGATACTCCATTTTTAGGAGAGATAGGTCAAAGAGAGGAGGGGTGTTATTTTATATTGCAGACACCTTACAATTTACACTGTTACATTGCCCACCAAGCCCACCCTCTTTTGAAATTCTAGTTGGCAAAATCTGCCTCCCCTTTTCTAAGCCCATCTTGCTTGCTGGCACCTACCGCCCCCTAAAGCCCCTCTACAATCCCTGACTGATATCACCCAATTTCTTGGCTCCATTTCCTCTCTGAATGAGAAGAGTGAGCTGCTAGCTCTTGGGGATTTCAACTTCAATTGGCTTGACCCTAAAAACCACAAAATCACTTAACCTATCGCAACTCATTTCCCAACCCACATGGATAAACCTGAAATCGCACAACCATTCCTTGCTAGACTGGATTCTCTCCTCAAACCCCAGCAGTATCCAATCCTCTGGCATCCTTCCTGACATTTTCAGTGACCATGCAATAGTGTACTGTGTAAGGAAAATTAAACCGCCCCAATCAAGCCCTAAAGTTCTCCTCACTAGAACATTTAAAAACTTTAACCTACAACAGTTTCTGGATGACCTTACCCACTGCCCATGGCACAGAATCGATTTAATTCCTGACCCTGATTCTGCACTTGACTATTTCCAATCCGAGTTCTTAAAACTCTGCGATACCCATGCTCCACTACGCAAAATAAGGGTACGGGGGGCCCACCTTCCATGGGTTACAACTGACCTTATTGCACTCTACTAGCTCAGGGACACCTTGTGGAAAAGCTACAAAGTAACTGGCACTACCAAGGATCTCAATCACTACAGATGCATGCGGAACATGTGCACAAGGCAAACAAGACATGCAAAGCACAATATTACTCTGACAATCTCCACCAAAATACAACAAACCCAGCTAACTTCTGGAAGGTTATCAACAATATATTCCAGCCTCCTAACCATCAACAACCAAGTAATATCACTAAGGGGGATATTACTCTGACAAACCCCACAGACATTGCAAATGCATTCAATGATTACTTTGTGGGGTGTGCCACTAACTTATTAGCAAAACGCAGCCCAAACCACAAACCTGAATCTCACCCTGGGAGTACCCCTATAGTCCCACCCCCTCCCAACACTGCCCACGATTTTCAATTTGGCCCAGTATCTGAAGAGGAGATTATATAATTCTCAGTGTTCATTAATGATCTTCCCACAGCTTGTAAGGAAGCCTCTATACACATGTATGCAGACGACACAATCCTACAGTATATGCACACAGCCATAGCCTCTCTGACCTTCAACACATACTTCAGTCTGACTTTTTGAGACTCAAAAACTGGATTTCCCAAAACAAACTGTTTTTAAACACTGACAAGACTGTAACAATGGTATTTGGGACCAAGACTAAATTTTTAAAGCTTCCCGTGACTGAGCTCCTGATTAGAACCAACGCTAACACCACCCTAACCCCTGTCACTAGTTATAAATACCTGGGCTTATGGTTTGACTCCCACTTAACATTCGGGATGCACATTGATACCCTGACAACCAAGACCTATGCCAAACTAGGGGTATTTTACAGGAACAAATCCTCCCTAAGTCTCCTGGTCAGAAAGCGTATCGCACAGCAGATGCTAATGCCAATTATTGACTATGGAGACATAGTATATGGCTCGGCACCTCAAACCCACCTTAGCAAACTTGACACCCTCTACAATTCAATTTGTCGTTTTGTTCTCCAATGCAACTACAACACACATCACTGCGATATGCTCAAAGAACTAGATTGGTCATCACTAGAGTCTCTGCGCAAAGTTCACATTTCCTGTCTTGCTTTTAAATACTTCATGGGCAAGCTAGCCAGCTATCTGAACAAGCTCCTCACCCCTACCACTTGCAGCACTTATCACCTGAGATCAGACTCCAAAAGACTGTTCATGGTCCCAAGGCTCAACAAAGTATCCGGACGTTCCTCCTTCTCCTACCGTGCACCCCAAAACTGGAACAACCTACCAGAGACTCTCACATCCACCACCAGTTTAAGTTCTTTCTGTAACTGTTTCATATGCCCATAATATATATTTTCTTTAACTGTGCACGCAATGTCTTGTATATTATGTATACCCTGTTCATTTATGTAACTGTATTTGTAACCATGTATTATTTGTTTTACTCTGTGCCCAGGACATACTTGAAAACGAGAGGTAACTCTCAATGTATTACTTCCTGGTAAAATATCTTATAAATAATAAAAATAAATAAATAATAATAACTGAGATATACCACATGTGGTTGATGCATTACTTACTGACCTAAAATCCACACTGCAGTGATGTACTGTATAATGTAGCCAATACGTAATTGGAGAGGGTCCCAAAAAAGAGGGCATCATCCTTTAGATTCTAGGTCAGAGTCTCTCCCAAAGGTCCTGTCTGTTTCCCTGTGGCTGATGTAGGCTGGTCCCTCTTACTGTATATCCTGGCCGGGCAGGGGAACGGCAGCAGAGAAGCGCCGGAACGCCGGAGCTCCGCACCGGACCTGACAAGCGGGGGTCGCCATCTTGTTTGGTCGCATATGCGCATTAGCAGCCGTGCGCATACGCCATGTAGATGTAGTGCGATGGTCATTACAGGCGGCTCCGCATGGGACTACGTGTCCCAGCAGCCGCAAGGGCTGCACAACACATGGGCAGTTACAGCCAATAGGGCTGATAGATCCACACCAGGGAGATAGATACAGTTTGGCGCGCTAAAGACTGAGCGCTCAGTCGGAAGCAGGACGGCAAGGGGTGAGGACATGTTCAGGGTGCCAGTGGCTCCTGAGCTTTGCCAGATCTTCCCTGTAGGCCCCAGCTAGGCCCGATCCTCACTAGCTTGTGAGTACATAGGGAAGGCCCCCATATAGGAACTCTCCCCTTAGCACACTGCAGTGTTAGTACACCAGTGATCAGACGCCACGCGGTGAGCTGTGGCCTCAGGACTTGGACCAGACCACAGTCACACTATAGACTTTAACGGTGAGACCCTACAGCTGGAGCTCGCCCCACACGGTGTACCGGATAAGGCAAGAGGAGGGGTTTGCAGGCCCCACATTGTGGGACCAGACTGATCCTTTGCTGAAGGTGACACTTGGTTACAGGAGTGCCCAGGGAGGTATCCTCAAGTGCACCAACGATCTCACACAGGGGGTAGCGCTACTCCACACACTTTGGGTGCGGATTGCTTTGTGGACACCGGGCGGTTAGGTTCCCAAGGCACCCTCAGAACTTTGGGGTTCCCCCATGGTGGTGTATACAGTGTTGGTAGTGTATTGTGGGGGCCTTGTATGGTTATTGTGTTATTTAGTTCTATGTGTGTCAGTAAATATAAGTTAGTTATACCCGTGTGTGTATCCTTATTCACTGACTATTGGTTCCTGTGAGGGGTTATCCGGCAGCGCTAGGATCTCTCAAAGGTGGAGGCACTGTATCCAGAGAGACAAGCTCACCCTAGGCTCCCAGCAGCAGAGGTTTAGGCCTTCTGTGAGCCACAGGTAAAGACAGCGCGCGTCGATCCCTTAGTTACGGGGAAAGGGGGCTACACTTATAAATCTCTATTTACAGTATGGCAATAAGCTATGGGGGTTGATTTGCCATTGGTGTAGTTTGAAGAGAGTCATCATACCCTGCTGTTGAAATGTTAAGGACACTTCTTTCAATCTAATATCGGATATAGGGGGTAGCACCCTAATATTTTGGGTTTACCACCACACAAGCCGACAAGCTATATGGGGAATAATGTTTTTCTCCCACAACACTTAATATGGCTGCCTCTAGGGTCAGAGGTTACGTGTAGGTCATACTGTATAACTTTGGAGATACGTAAAATAAGAGCCTAGTAAAGCCTTGTAAAGCCTTGTTTTACATCATAAATACATTCATTTATTTTTTATTTTTTAGGCCATGCCGAATTGAAAAAGGCATATTTTAATTTTTACTGTTGGATGTGTTTATCATTGTTTCCAGTTCTTTTATATATATAGCCCTGGTCCCCTTACCAGCGCGGGTCCCCGGCTATGGGACGCTTCCCCGCGCTCTCCCTGGCGTAAGGGCAGGTGCCGCGCGGTTAGTTATGGCGGTGCGGCAAAATAGTCAGCAGCAGGAGGCGCAGGGAGGCTCCAGCGGCTCTCCACTGGTTGGTGCCGCCATCCGGGTGGGCGCCGCCATGTTGGAGTTGACCGCACGTGCGCGAACGCTTGCGCAGGTGCGGACGAGTACAGCGGCCATCTTAGAGGTGGCAGAGCAAGCGTAGGAGAAGGCAGAGAGGCAGGAAGGCCCTCTAGAGGTTGCGCATGCGCAGGGAAGTGGTGCGGCGGCCATTAGGATAGCGTAGGCGAAGACAGGAAAAGGTAGGCGGCCATTAGAGAGGCACCCATGCGGTCTCTATAGGCAAGAACCTCCTTGGGAACTACACTTCCCAGGAGGCATAGCTGCAGACAGTCAGATGTTTTAGCTTAGCCAATAGGGCTGAGGAATACTCCTGTTAAGGGGAGGATTTAGTTAGGGATATGAGCAGGATTGCAGGAAGAAGTCAGTCAGGGTGGGGAAGCAGACGGGGGAGGAGGTAAGTGTGCAGGGCAGGGACCCATGCACTGGGCCAGAGTACCCTCCCCAGGCCCCAGATTGCCCTGAGTCACCAGTGAGTTACTGCAGCTAGGGACAGACCCCAGATAGGGAGGCTGCCACTTTAGCTGAGCAGGATAGCTAGTTGCAACAGTGTTGTTTGCAGTGCAGCCAGAGTAGTTGACTGTGGCTGTGTCAGGGAAAGGCCCCTCATAGGAAGAAGGGGGGTTGCTTTCTAAGTTACACAGTGTTATGTAATATCACCAGTGCCAGTTGCACGTGGTGAACTGCCAGAGTCTGGGATCAGACAGAATCTACAGTACGAGATCTTCTGCATGCAGGGACTAGGGTAGAGGTATACCCCCAGGGCCCAGTTAGTCCCCTGAGACATTGTAGAGGAATAACTGTACTGTATGTTATAGGGACTGCCTTAAGACAGGGACTCCTTCACCATGCTCAGAGAGAGAGAGATGCTGCAGGACAGTGCCTGACTGTCAATACAGCGTGTAGCTGGAAGGTTATCTGACTCCATAGCATCCATCCATCATCCAGCTGGGGATCCCTCCCCAGAGGAGTCAGATGGAGTAAGCATTCCTGCAAGAAGCAGTGCATCGCGCCGTGGGATCACAGTGCGGAGTTGCTGTTTACAAAGGATTATCCTGATCAGGATCATGATCTGGGAGGTAGTATATTAAGTGCACCCCCGGGCCCCAACACAGGGAAGCGCTATCCCTCACACTCACCTTATTGTTGTGGACACTCAAGGGATAAGTGCCCAAGCACATTATTATCAAAGGGACTGAGGGTGATGTGATGATGGACATGTGGGCTGAGGGGATGGTATGCATTCAGGGTGATGCAATGTTATTAGGGTGACCAGATTTTAAAAATGAAAAACCGGGACACATTAAAAAAAATTTTATTAAACAAATTACATCACGTGACGCCCCCGTTGCCATGACAACGAGACACTGACATTTTGACATGACAATATGGCATCACTTGATGCCCCTGCAGTGGTTGTGTGTATAGAGGCGGGGCCTTTGCTTGGGCCCTTCAACTCTCACAGCCAGGGCATTATTGGCCAGGAATGCCCAGTTCAGAGGGGATGATTACTACTTCAAAATGTATTTATTTACAATTCTTAACATACAGTAACACAAAAAAATGTAATACCAATATCTAACAACCACAGACAATGATTATCTAAACCATCAAATAAAATGTCTAAGGCCCTTGTTCAAGCGTGTTTGCGGTACTTACCAGATAAATCAGTGGCTGCAATCCAGGACTGTATCCGCCTCTCCGAGAGTCTGTAAGCAATCCAGCGTTCCTGGTGTGGCGCTGAAGAGGTGAGGGACTCCCTCCTCAAACGGAAAAGAAGAGCAAAAAATAGAGTTAGAACATTAACATCTAAATTTAACATAGGTTGAACTTGATGGACGTCTTTTTTCAAATTTCATCTACTATGTAACTATGTAACATACCCATCATACAGGTATGAGAGATGAGAAAGGGAGAGAGAAGAAAAAGAGAGAAGAGGAGAGAAAGAGAAGAGGAGAGAAAGAAGAGAGAGAGGGGGAAGGAAGAGGGGAAGGGAGAGGGGGCGAGGGGGAGAAAGGGAAGGGAGAGGAGGAGAAGGAGAGTTAGAGAAGGTGAGGGAGAGGAGGGGAAGGCAAGAGGAGGGAGAGAAGGAGAAGGCGAGAGGAGGGGGAGGAGGAGAAAGCGAGAGGAGGAGAAGGAGAGGGTGAGGAAGAGGATGAGAAAGTGAAGGGAGAGGGGGAGAAAGGGAAGGGAAAGGGGGAGAAAGGGAAAGGAGAGGGAGAAGAGGAGGAGGGAGAGATTGGTGGGGAGGGAAACTGCTAGCCAATTCATGGCACACTGCCCCACAGATTGGGCACACTTGCCCCACAAATTGGGCACACTCGCCCCCTTCGCACCCTCCCCCCCTTTCCCGCGCACTGCCAGAATTTTTCCGCTTGCCCGCTCCCATCCTCCGGCCTGCGCGGGCACCCGAGGGGGACAATCAACACGTGCGGTGCGGGGAAGTCACTGCTCGCCGAACCCGTGGACCGGATGGGAGATTCCACCCGCCAGACCTGGCTCCGCTCTCTCCTTCCTAGCAGGGATAAGGCCGCGCGCCTGGGCAGAAGCAGGGAGTTCCCCAACAGCAACCCCGCACTGTCCCCATGCGCAGGCAAGGGAGGGAAAGTGCCCACGCCGCCAGCCATCCGCCCTCCTGCCAGCCCTGCTCCCCCCCATGCCTACCTCCCACTCGGCCAGCAGCCACAGGGAACGGAGGCAGAGGGGGAAAGCGCCAAACAGCCAACGTCTGTCCCCGCGCGGGCCGCGGGGATTGGGGGAGGAAGCGGAGAAAGCCCCGCCCCCGGCATCCTCCATCCAATCACCTGTGGCCCGGCATGTTCTACTAGAAGCCCAACCCCCTAACATTCAAAAAATACTCACCGGCCCGGGCTGCCGCATCCTGGCCGCTCCGCGCACCGCCGTCACATCTACAAAACAAACGGGACCAGGGAGAAAAACCGGAACATTTCCTGGACGGACCAGCAGCAGGGACAGCACAGAAAAAAATGGGACTGTCCCGGCGAAACCGGAACATCTGGTCACCCTAAATGTTATTCATATGATGTAATGATGTATTGATGTTATGCAAAGAGAGTTTCATTTAAGTTACCGTTCATGCTCAGTAAATACTGGTTATTCACATTGTGTGTATTTACTGTATGGTTGTTCTGGTGAGGGCACACTGCGCATGCACAATATACAGTAATCCAAAATGGCGACGCCCTGATCGGAAGCTGCCAGTAGTCACCAGTGATGCGCTCACCCGGCGCAACCCCCCCCTCCCCCCTTGCAGCAACCACACTCCCTAGCTGCAGCGGAAGTAAGGGGGAACCCAGGCCACATGTACTGTACACACAGGATATGCCAAAAGGGAAGCATATATGATTTGTCTATGTTTGTACTAAGAATAGTATCTTCAGTGTAGCTTGAACAAAAAATACACCCTCAGGTGTACAAACATCCTCAACACTCAAAGGGTTAAATTACCAATGCAAACTCAGAGCCTTGCTGAGTCACACAGAGCTGGGCTGCTGATTGGCTGCTCCGTGCTTATAGTCACAGGTTGTGGGCTGCTAATCTTTCCTCCAGGAGAACAGCACACCTGAGAATTGAATTGAATGTCTGGCAGGTCACAGCTGTGAGAAGCCAGGAATCTGCAACACTCAGAGGAGAGCTAGCATTGTTTGTTACTTTAAACATGAGGGCAGAGGAGTCTTCTTTTAGAGATGAGCTGAGCTGCCCCATCTGCTATGAACCCCTTAAGGAGGCTGTGACCCTTCGCTGCGGCCACAGCTTCTGCAGGGACTGTGTGACCCGCTCCTGGGCTAACAGGGATCAGGTGTGTCCCATCTGCAAAGAGGTTTCATCCATGGAGGAGCTCAGAAAGAATCACACCCTGAACAACATTGTAGCCATGTTCCTGAAGGAGCTGCAGGAGCAGAAGGAGAAGGACACGATGTGCAGGCTGCATGGGAAGGAACTGAAGTTCTTCTGCAGGGACGATAAAGAGATCCTCTGCACTGTGGGCCTGAGTCGCAAGCAGCACGAATACCACAGGTTCAGCACAGTGGAGGAGGCCGCCAGAGACTACAAGGTAAATACAGAGGTAGCCCACATTCTTGTAACGGGTGGCGGTCGCACAGCGACGCGGGGTGGCGGTTTGCTCAGCGACGCGGGGTGGCGGTTTGCTCAGCGACGCGGGGTGGCGGTTTGCTCAGCGACGCGGGGTGGCGGTTTGCTCAGCGACGCGGGGTGGCGGTTTGCACAACGACGCGGGGTGGTGGTTTGCACAGCGGGGTGGCGGTCGCACAGCGACGCGGGGTGGCGGTTTGCACAGCGACGCGGGGTGGCGGTCGCACAGCGATGCAGAGTGCAATGCAATGCAGAGTGCAATGCAGAGTGCGATGCAGTGTGCGATATCCCAGCCCCATTATGTGCGGCTGATTCAAAAGTATGTGTGTGTCTCACTGTGGTTTTACAAACAAGCATGTCCCATTTTGTAATGGTGTGCTGCTGTATGTATATTCACATGATGTCTTGTGGCTTGCAACTTTTTTTTTTTTGGGGGGGGGTGGAATGGTGGTAAAAATACTAATAATAATAATGTGCCTCTGCAGCATAATGCCGTGTTTGTTTTTATAGTAGGAGATTCGGCGACGTGACTGACGCGACCGTGTGACGTCAACTGTCGCCGTCCTAAAGCGATTCTTGCACTCTGGTGCAGGAGACCAGAGATGGTGACCAGGGGGTGTGGCAGTGGCGTGGCCGTGAGCATTTCACCGTCATTGGCTGAACCGCTCACATGCTGCTGACATCACGTGGAGATCACTGTTAAAATAAAAATACTCTGACTCCCGTTGCGTGACATCACCGTCGCGCTCATCCTGTGCACCCGCAATGCCGTGCATGTACTTGCTACGGCGCTGCGCAACATTGCAGTCTCTTGTTGGGGCAAGCGCACACATGGCGCTTCACAGTGCCGCGTGCACGCGCTTCTGTTTGCCGGACGATGTGTGGGGGGAGCGGGCCGTTTTCGGGGGAGCGGGCGGGCGGCGGACAAATAATGTAATAAAAATTAATGTAATATAATGTATTTATGAGAATAAATAAAATAATAAACCCCGCCCCGAAGCAATTTCAGCAGCCAATCAATGAAAACATCTGCACATTGATTGGCTGCTGAAACTGACGTCGCGCTGCTGTAGCCGGAGATCACACTTTTAAGAGACTCCAACTACAGCAGCGGCGACGCCGTTCTTTGCAGCCAATGGTAGTTTCAACAATGAACACTACCATTGGCCGCCAGGGGTCAGTGACGAACGTGCGCACGTCTCGTAGCGCCATGTGTGCTCAAGGCCTTGCTCGGGCCCTCCGGCGGCAAAAAAAGTAAATTTGGATACTACATGTGAAAACCTGTGGGGCTTATGCAGAGAGCAAGGCGAGTTACTGGGAAAAGGCAATAAAATAGCCACAGAATTGGCGTTACTTATGGGCGTATGCAGAAAACGGCTTTACCTTCTTTTTGCAGATGGTAGCAAAATTGCCAAGTATTTCTGGCGACCTGGAACACGCCATATTATAGGGCAGAATGGTGCGTTCCAGTGCTTCGGTGCTACTGGCATACCACCCTATCTGAACATGGCGAATTTACCGTTCTCGCCACGTGTTTGGCTAATTTTAAAGTAAACAAACCTGCTGTGGCGGATTTTGTGAATCTCGCCATGTTCTCTGCAGGACAAGCTTCTCTGGTGCGTATTTTCACCAAAAGATGGCGCTATTTCCCTTCTCTGTCCTCTCTGCATAAGCCCCTGTGTTGCATACAGTACTGTATGAAGCCAAACAGTATATTTGAACAAATAGTGACCAGTTGGGTGCTCCCACAGTGGATTTTAAATTTTTACATGTGTAATACGGTGATATAATATATAAAGTGACAAAATATTAGTGCACACAATAAATGTCAAATAGTGAAAAATATAGTTGCAACTCCCTGCTCGACCTCTGGTAGGGACTGTCTTCGCTGGTCCCAGAAAGGCTGAAATGTTCTTCCAAATCCAGGGGGATTCTCTCCTATGCTCCCCATGGCTTTGAAGAGCATACAGTATGAAGCCAAAGCCAGGTCCTCCAGCAGGCAGCTGTACTTTACACCCATACTTTTTCCATAATCTACTGGATGGGTTCACGGTGACCACTCTAGTATCTCTAGAAGTCTCGTAACTTGTCACCATCTCTGTACATTAACAATCAAACACTACGTGTTTCTCTCTAAGTTGACTTATCAATTTAAAGGCAATCCTGCTTTTCCTGATGCTTAATTCATTGCCTACATAAATTGGGTGATATTTACTAAGGGATGTTGAGGTACAAGGAACCTCATGGTCTTGTTAAAATGGGGTGTTCCTTCTAGCTTTTGCACCGTTTAAGTAAATGTGGGTCTTTGTCTTAAAGTTGGCTTTGAAGCTGTAGAGTATTGACTGGATGTCGACTGGCACACCATTACAGTTAGTTTAGACCAGGCCTGCACAACTCCAGTCTTCGAGGGCCGCAAACAGGCCAGGTTTTCAGGATATCCCTAGGATATCCTGAAAACCTGGCCTGTTTGCGGCCCTCGAGGACTGGAATTGTACAGGCCTGGATTAGACCATTCATATTTCACCCTAACCTGCATTGATTACTGTACAATTTCAGACTTGTGTTTTTTTTGTCTTGAACAAAAAAGGTAATTAAAACCTATTCCTGACTAACTATTTACAGTGCGTGAAGGTAAAGTGGGGTGGTCAACAGTGTCAAAATCTGCAGTTTGGTCAAGTAGAGTGAGAAGAAAATAGTCTTTGCTAAATCCCAATGTGGAGGTTGTTGTGGCAGTTAGATGGGTTAGTGACGGGGTGGCCAACAGATTAGGTAATGATAGCCCTGCTTCAGTACAGGTGGCTCAATCATTTTCACTGTTCCCTGTGCTGAAGCAGCGAAATAATTCTAAACTGACCTGTTGGTGGCCCTTGAGGACTGCAGTTGGCCACCCCGGGGTTGGTGGAATCAAAGGTGGTGTGCTTTAGAATGGGTCTCAACTAGAGATGGGAAAATTTGTTTGGCGATTTGCGTTTTGCAGACTTTAGAAGTGAAACTGCTCTGGCGGTGGCAACTTACAAAATCTCATAGGGAAAAAAACTACCTGTCCAGGCATTGACAGTCCATGCGTGCGCAGATACGCTAGCCAATGGCTGCACACCGGCTCCCCCGGAGCACTGTGCCTCTGCCAGTGACCGCCTCACTGCCGGGGAACACGCTAGTTAATGGGCGCACATGTGCAAACTGTCACCCCGGGAGAACCGTGCCGCTGGCTGTGGACGGCCCCTCTGGCGGTGGCTGTTGGTGTTGGCCTGCAGCTGGGATGTGCAGTACAGCATGACTACGGGCTCAACCTCACGCAGAAGACCATCTCCTCTGGCATGGTGATACTGGACCTATTCATTACTGTGGGAAGTGATGTCAGGGAGATGGTGTCATGGCAACCGTGCCACGACACACACAAAAACCCCTCCCCCCCCCCCTAAAATGCCCACTAGCAGAGACGCACACTAATATAGAAGTGCAAATAGCAACAATTTTTTTTTTTTATGTAACGGTACGACCCCCACCCAATCTCATATTGCCCCTGTGGGTATAATCTGCCCCCAGTTACATCTCAGTGTAGTGTGGTGCACCTGCTGGCTCACAGGACTCCTGAGTCTCCCACTGGTTGGTAATGGGGATTCCACCATGACAGGCGTCTGAGGTGGTGTGCTGAGTCCTACTCACATTTGGTACAGCGCCTCCATCCCTTCCAGATCCCTACGACAGCAGGGCGGAGTTTCTGGAAGAGAACTCCCTGGTGCACCTTCTCCCTGAGTAACTCCACTCAGGCGCGAGAGATCTTTTCATGGGCATCTTTATTAGCATGTCGTGTGGCTGACTGCCCATCACAGCGGCCGACACTTAGCCGCACATCTTGTAACTGCACTCCATCTGGAAAGTTCCTCCTGACTCTTTAATCAAGTTGTCTTTCCACCTCTCCCCTAAGGGAGACTACCAGCTGTTCCAGGTCCCTGGACACAGTGTGTGATCAGCTTGTCACTTGCACTTGCACTTGACTCTCTAACAGACAGACCTGAACTGCTGCAGACACTTCACTTGACACTCTGATCTGAACCACTAACTTTAGGCAGTGCTGTGCAGTATATAAGCTTCCAGAAAGACCCACCTCTGTGTCACTAACAGTGGACACAGAGCATGCTGTCACTTCCTTTGCTACTATCTTACACATCACAGGGGTTGAGGGCAAACCTCCATGATGACTACTGGCAACCCTGCCCTTTTAACAGGAGTTACTGCTCAGTATGAGAGAGATCTGTAAACCAATTTTACACATGGCTACAATTACAAGAAATGTTGAAGCTGTGTGAAAATACGCACACGCACACGCACACACATTCATGTTTTTTTTTTTTGTTCAAAAATTGCCAAGCACGTGCGTTCAGTCAACATACTTTGCCTTTTATCAATGACATTGTACTTTAATAATTTTTATATTTTTGATGGAATAAAACACTTGAGTGATTTATATATTGTAAACGTTTTATGTATAACACGCGCGGTATGTGGTGTGGGTGTGTTTTTTTGTTTTTTTTATTGCCAATACACTCCGTGGATTGCTTTGTACAATCGCCAATAGATTTATTTGTAGAATCCAATCCACTGATTCAACAGTCTACATGTTGTATCCAATGGCGGTTTTTGATGAATCCGCGCGGATTGAAACCGCCCAAATCTGTCTGGATTTACAACGGATTTTGGGAGTAACATTGACGAAAATCCGGGAAATTGATTTTGGGCGGATTCGCCCATTTCCACTTGCAACAAACGGTTTAGGAGATAGGATGGATACCGGAGACAAAGGAATAGTTATAAATGTGAGTGTAGGGGTCCAAATGGGAGCAAGAGATCTAAGACGATGAGAAAGCATGGGATCAAACTGGCAGGTTATCTTTCCTCTGGTTGCTGGTGATGGCCTCTAGAATAGATGAATGAGGATCCAGGAGAATACATGTAAAGGAAGGCAGGTGGATTTATCATCTGATAGTTCATCTTGGCTCACTACTGTACAGTACATGGCACTGGCCTTTTTAACAGAAAAAATATATATTTTGAAACTGTTCTCATTTTTTTTTTTTTTTTAAATGTATTTCGTTTTAACATTTTGTCTCCCATGTAGGAAAAGGGGATGAATATAGAGCAAGAATTAAACCAGAAGCTGCAGGGGTTTAGCTCCATGAAGAGGACCTATGAATCAATTTTAAGACACAACCAGGTAATATCCAACCTGACATGTGTAACCCTCCCGGATACTAGATGGTTTACATGGGGTAGTCTATGCATTTGGATTACTCTGTGTATTACCTTGTCAGGGTGCTGGGTCCATGCAGCTGGGCGGTGATGTAGAAAGGATGGACACAGGGAATTTTGTAGTTCTGAACAAAATTGAGTTTATTTGCATGATATTAGAATCACAACTTCTCCAGGTGCATTACTGAATTACTGGAGAGGCACTGTCGTGGAAAAGTTGAAGTAGTTTCTTAGACATACCAGATATCTTATTCATCATGTTACATACTAGTAGTGTATCTTCTTTGTCCCTTGCTTGGCTACCCTTTTAATACTTTTAGTCGGAGGCCTTGGGTTATATATCTATATCTGACCATCCTTTTGGTAGTGGTTCAGTGCTGGGATGGCAGAAGTGGGCTCAACACTATAATCCCCCTGGGATGCTCACCAAGTGAGGGTTTCCATCTCTACAAGTTGCTATGCTTTCTAGGGTCCCAAAGCTACCAGTTGAGGCAATCCCTAGGGAACACATACAGGCTCCCAGCGGGTAGGTATTTCTGTTTCACAGACTTCCTTTGAGCCTGACCATAAGGGCACTTTCTTATTTGAGAAAATAAGAACAAGGCCACCTGCCCGTAACTATTTACAGTGCTATATACATTGTGAGGCGCCTGCTTCCCTCCTCCAGGGATCTGAGGGTGGAGTTCTGTTTTTAAAGCCAATCTCTAACTCCCTGTCTCAAGCAGAAAAGGGGCAGAGCGTAATTCTTGCTGAGTCACCCTTGACCAGCTGTTCAACTTGGCATGTTTTGAAACGGGGTGTAACTCAAGTCAATTTAACTTCTTGAATCCATATAGTAAGCCCAGCGGGGTTTATTGCTGCTAAAGGTGGTTCTATAAGCTATTGAATCATAAGATGTACTTAGTTTTTCACACATGGCTTCTCTATTTTGGCTTTATTTTTATTAAATAAATGAGTGTAATATGTCATGTGTTGTTCATCTGAGCTTGTATTTACCTAATTTTAAGACCTGCTAAGGAACAGATGGTTATGTCCTGATATGTAAAACCATAGTGTGTGGTGGTGGTCTAGTGTACTAGTTGGAGCTCAATGCTTTTATCATGCTGTGAACCATTCTTGATGCACCAAGGGAAAATAGTAATGAGAACTGTTCTTACCCAAGCACACCCTGTTAGATGAGTAGGGACAGGCAGGTTAACTCAATTGTATCAAGGGAACCTTCTTACTTGCTGAAGTGTTTATTTGGGGCAACATACAAATAAAAAGGGGGGGGAGTACTGAGGGAGCACTGGGACATAAGAGCAATAGAGGGATAAGGGGAGCTATGAGGGAAGTGGGCTAAATGCAAGCTATAGGGATAGGTGAAAATCGGTAACTTTACCAGGATAGGAGAGATGACTGCTCAAGATGGCTGCTGGTATTAAGACAGCATGCTGGTCTTGGCTGATTGGAAATTGAATGGGACAATACCACCTGGCAAGGGGAGGGGGAGAAGTCCATCCTGATAAAAGGGCAGGGGGGGTTGCCAAGGCAACTGACTAAAGCCAAGTAACCCACAAGGGATTGTTGCAACAGCTAGACTGAGGAGTGCTGGCAGTCTGAAACAGAGAAATAACACAATCCTGTTCCAGGACAAGAACTGTTCCAGATTTTCAATCTAAAGTAGTGTTCTACTTCATATCAATCCGGGAATTGTGGTGCCATCGTTGTGTCCGAATCCAACTTGTGATAGGAGATGTCAGTGGCATAATTTAGATGTAGTTGGGTCTCTAACGTGTGTGTGTGTGTGTGTGTGTGTGTGTGTGTGTGTGCGCACACACACACACACACTGCTTGGGAAGTCCTCAAGGTTGTTTGTATTTTCACACTGCCTGACCCTTTCTAGGCCCCTCAGTTGCTTCAATATCCAGATGGATTAAGACAAAACAAATCCTGTAGAGTAGCAGAAACAAAAAAAAAAAACCTATATGGTTAAACGCTCATTCTACTAGGGCCATGGCAGCTTCCTAGGCAGAAAAGGCTCATCCTCTGCTCAAGAAATATGTGAAGCAGCAACATGGTCATGACACATTTGCTGAGTATTTCCAGTCAGATGTAGCAATTCGGACGGAAGGTGCTAAAAGCACCTGTTTGTAAGAAGCTCAGTAAGAGTGATACATAATCAGTCACACTACCTGCTCGCTTCTAAGAGGCGATCACATGGGTTTTTACTATTTTTTTAATAATACATTATTGAAGCAGACGGTCTCCACAGCTGAAATCGTAGTAATACAGCCTTGGGAACCCCCTGCTACAATACTGTATTCATAAAATCCAAGCAGCTTCATTAGCTGCTAAGGCAATGAAGGGGTTAAGGTCGAGTACCAGGGACAACTGCCCCCTTCACCCACCCCTTCTACCCCCAACATTTCCCCGCCCCCCCCTTCCCTAACACAGTAAAATATGGGCATGTTTTGCCACCATGGCAATGAATGGGCAAGCTACAAATAAAAAACTTTGCCAAAAACTGCAGTGTCAATGTTTTTATCTATACCCTAAAAGGTGCATAGCTAAACACATTGCCAGTCAATGGGCATCCTAAAAAATAAATAAAGCTCCAGAGACCAAAGCACATGCAGCTGTGATCACTGGGGCCGTAGCCTTAGACAGGTGCAGACCGGTAGGATTCACACAGCGTGAGTCCCATTCAGACACAGGGACCCCACTGTGTTAATCTCGATGGGCCATTAAATCTCCTCCTGGGACTACATGAGCACAGATGAAGAAAACACATGGTTAGGGGTTGCAGCGCGACCAACACACAGGCTGCATCTGTAAGTTTTCCCTCCCAATAGTACAACATATTGATCTGGTAGATCCCATAGAGGACGTAGAAGAAAAATCACAAATGTACCTTCCAATATTTCCTCTGTTGCATTTCCCTCCCTTCCTCGCATATGTTTCCTTAATGTTTTTGTTTCCTTTTGGAAAAGCTTTGACAGACTAGGGGATGGGCATCGCCCCCTATGGCAATGTAAACTGGAAGTTCTTTTCCTAGCTCAGCTGGCTGCGGGGACTACCCCTATTAATGACCTGCCATAGAGGACTTGCAGAAACTTAAATATCGGAAGGTACATTTATTCTTTTCTATCCATTATGACCAGAGTACAATGCCTGGTTCACATTAGAGCAGGGATCTGTTGCCATCACACTGCAGGGCTAAATTCAGTCCGTTTTCATACTGTATCATTTTAGGGTGCATCTGAGCTATTCTATACACTGTGCATTAATCTATGAAGAGCATGGACACGGACCATTTTTAGAGACATTTTAACGGTTAGTTTTTTTTGGCTATGTTTTCATTTCATTGCCAATATGGTGCAAATGGTTTTCTTCTCTATATAGATATGTTAATGTAACCACAATTGAGTTAAAATTTTACATTTTAGTATTTTACTATTAAAACTACAATTTAACTTCTCCTGCCCAAGTTCACCTAATGTGTTGCTTACTGTGTATTTCTACAAGCGTGCACCACCAGTAGGACCTCCTTTTCTCCTTCCTTTTTTCCTTCCTTCCTTTCTTCCTTCTTTCTTTCTTTCTTCCTTCCTTCTTTTTCTTCTTTGATAATAGTTTACATTTCCCTGCAAAGGTGTAGTCCATCTTAAGACTGTAGGGATCCAAAGCAGGCATATCCGTAAGGGGATAAGGCTGTGTAATTGTCTGTTTAAATTCTTATTGGCATGCAATTCAAAATGGTTTTAAATATGGCAAACCTGAATTTTGGATATTGGGTTGACGAATAACAAGAGGAAGGAGCTAAAAGCATTATCCTGCCAAAACTGTCCTCTACTATGCACATGTTCTCTTACGGTCTCCTTTTGGCATCTATTGTACTGCTCTCCTAGAACCTTTTACCCTACTGGTTATGTTCCGGGGAGGGGCGATATGCGTCTCTCCATTCCCACCAAAACGTGTACCGTGTCAATAGTCCCATAAGTTGCATTTACTCTCTTCCTTACTGACACTGTAAATCTCCCAATATACCACTCAGATTTTAAAAAGTGTGTGGTGGGTGTGTGGTGGTTAGGTGGGTGTGTGTTCAAATAAATGTAAAAAATTTTTTTTTGTGGTGCCCTGTTAATTTCAGCTCCAGGGATCCCCTGCCTCCAGAGATACTTGCCAACAAATTAGGTGCATGTAGCGGCTCTCCTCTGCAAGCAGGCTTCACTGTCTGCTATTCGGCTATTTCCCGACCTGCGGGCTAATGGGAAGCTGTGACGTCATATCGGTGCGGCTTCCTTTTGGCCCTTGTGGCGCATGAGCTTCAAACTTGAAAGCCCTGCTTGTTGAGACAGATAAGCTACTGGCACCTACTGCGGAAGCCAGCATGTCTGAAAGTAGGGATCTGGGGGCTGAAATTAACAGGGTTGTGCTCTGGTGATTCCCTGTTTCAATTCTATATTAATCAAATAAAAAAATTAACTGAAAGAAGGAATTGTAGACACAGATTTATTTTATGATTTTGAATGTTGTGTAGTTTAGCAGTGGTGGGGGCTATAGCTGTAATTTGATAAATTCTAGGTAGACATTAGCTTGTTTGCCAGTTGTTGCATCTCAATGACCCACCCACCAATAGTATAAAGTATAGAACAAGAATTGCGCAAGAAATCATGGACGTCATACATTTAATGTGAAAAGAAATAAAGTTTAGTGATATTATATTTTAATTGGGTATGAAGACAAAAAATGGGCACCCCAGGGGCCTGTAACTCGGAAGCAGGGGTCCTTGGACCTGAAAGCAATGCGGTTCAGCTCTGGGAACCCCCTGCTACAATACTATATTAAACTAAAAATCCCATGATCGCCTGTTGGAGCGCAGGTAGTGACTGATTCAGTCTCTGTCTGTGCATCTTACAGACAGGAGCAACCCAGTTGGATTCACACAGCACGAGTCTCATTAAAACGCAGGGACCCCCACCTGTGTTAATCCTATGGGGCATTAAGTCTGGCTGCTGGAATCTCGAGGCCTAGGAGAGGTTGCCGTGAGGCCTACCGCAAGGCAGGCCAGAGAGAACTGGCCGCTACATCTGTAATTGGGTATAAATCTGCTATGAAGACAAAATGCCAAGTATATAGTATGATATTGTCTGATTTGCAACAACTCTTACTAAAATGCATATATTGTATGATGTGAATGTTGGCTAATTATTATTTTCTGTAGAATTCAGCTACATTGGGATAGTATTTTTAGTTGTAGTGGAGTGCAACTGTGCTGAGTTGTCAATGAGGGAGGCCCTGTAGGTGACATTTGAGTGACCATAGACAACTGTGGTTAGAGCTGAGGCAATTGCATTAGGTTGGATTAATAAGGAGTTCTGAGATCTTTCCAGAAGACATGCTGTATTAGGTTACTCTATTGTATGGAGCGTGGACAGTTTCTTATCAAATATGACATCAGTTTTAAGATGAAGGACCGCTTCTTGTTTATAGTGGTAGCAAGAGCTGTCTAAAGCTAAGGCCCCGCTCCCTCAGTCAACGCGCCCGCACTGCAGACAGGCGGGGCGCTGATGGACACAGACCGCGATATGCGGTCTGTAGGGAGTGGGAGGGGGGGCGTGGTGTGAGTGGAGGGACCCGCTACTCCCCCTCCCTCCACGGGCTCGGGCCCGGTCTGCAGGAGGGAGCTGCTGCGGGCTGCTGAAAGGTAAGCAGCTCCCTCCTCCTTCCCCCACAAATGCCCACGCGCACGCACCACCTACCTTGTGTATGAAGCTGTGTGACAGCTCCCGCTCCCGCCGCTGATTGGCTCATCAGCGCACCACCTGACGTGTCACCGCTCGGGATCACAATTTTCTTGCATCCCCTGGCGGCTGACGCGTCAGTGCGTAGTGAGCCGTCAGCGAGGGGGGACTGGGACCGGCTCGGGAGGATTCCCCTGCTGGTGGGGAACGCTCGCGCCGCCGGGTGCAGCGGGTCCCAGCCCTAAGGGTTATCAGGATAAATCTTCAGCAGTGTGTAGCTAGTGAAGTACAGAGCGATTACACCAGGATGGGAGCAGGTTAATACCAGGATAAAGGAGAGAAGGTTTAACATCATGTTAAGATCAAATACAAGGATAACATTCAGGAACAGAATATGAAACGATCATTTTAAGGATATCCTAACGTGGGTGGGCGCAATTTTTTTTTTTTTTTTTTGGTGGGGGGGGGGGGGGGGGTTGGTTGCAGAGGTTCCACGCTCTTCCCCAAGGCATTAAATGACCTGGTACCGCGCAAGGCCTATGCAACCTCTTACTACTTTCCAAGGTTCAGCCGGCTCAGGACGTGTCCCCATGGCAACGCGGTGTCAAATGATGCAGCAGGGTCATGTTGATGTCACACGACCCAGTGATCCCATTTGACACTGGACTGAGGTAAGGGGAGAGCGTGAATGGAGGAGAGCAGACAGGGGCCAAAGCAAGAAAAGTTTGCACACCCCTGTCCCAACTTATTTGATGTCACTGCTATTTTGTTTTTTTTGGACTGTATGCGAGTATTTTTCAAAATAAACGTTTTTTACTTATCTGCCAAGACCAGAATGCTGGGTACTGTATTGCTGGGCTGATCAATAGAAAGACTAATGGATATTTTACATAATGCAAGTTCTTTCTGTTCTTGCCTATAATTCGGTTTAGACTGAAGCCTACAAGGTTATGGCAGTCTTCCTGTCTTCTCTGCCTAAATTTAATTTTCTCTGGTCCCAAATCGTTTCTTTCTGCACCTAGAAAGAATCTTTAAGGATCCAGGCACAAATCCGGAAGGAATTTGAGAAACTGCATGAGTTTCTCCACAATGAGGAGAAGACCGCCCTATCTGACCTGGATGAGGAGGTACAGAGAAAAAAAGAACTCGTGGGCGGAGAAATCGAAATCATTTTGGAAGCGTTGGAACCCTTAAAGATGGAGATTAAAAGGCTACAAGCCGAGATGAAAGAAAATGATGTCGCCTTTTTGCGGGTATGTACAAGCTGGTCTCTGGTTACCAGATTGCTGTCCATCAGCACTTTTGAGTCCCATCTTTAAAATGGCAAAGTTTTTCTGGATAAAAGTATCTTCTCAAACTGTCCCCAAATTGAAAATTAGAATCGGGGTCTACTAAAAAAAAAAAAAAACCCCAAAGAAACAACTTTTTTTAGCCTTGACCCTCTGGGTGCTCTGGTATGTATTTGCTACATTGTGGGGTCTCTCTCTCTCTCACTCTAGGTGGCTCATGATATAGCGGCTGATCAAAGCAAGCCCACTCATTTATCTGGGGGAGATCACATCCTGTAGTAATTTTTAAAAAAAATAACTACATTTAAAAAAACAAAAAAAATCATCTGAGTTCTATATAATATGCAAAGGAAAAGGGGTTCCCCCCTTGTGATGCTTGCCAGGAGAGGACTATACCTTAAGTTTAAATCATCATCTTCATAGCCATGGACAGTTTATAAGACACAGGATTCCAAACACGTCCATTTGTAATAAACACAACAGCTCCCATGTACACACCACTAGCCTGCAATAGGTATATCTTGTGTGGTGATCTGGGAAATGAATGGTGGACTGATCACATGAATGAAGTAACAAATTGTAAGTTACTCACTGCTGACCTTGTGGGATTTCCTGGTCCTGTCGGCATGCTCCTACCCAGGAGTGTCTGCAAACAAAGTAGAAAGGACGGCGGTGCATCTGCTGCTGATGAAGAATGGTAGACCAAAAACTGCAAAGAACTAGGTGCAAAAATTTATTGAAGGCACATTTAAAAACGGCAAAAGATTACTCTGACACGTTTCACGTGGAAACCCACGCTTTATCAAAGAGAAAGTATACACAACCAATCGCACATTTAAATACCCATGAATCCCTCCCCTCACCTGTTTACCTTTTCATTATCCGTCCCAGATGGTATTTGAATGGGCCATCACATCATAGTTGGGAGGTTACCTTGCCTCTCACAAAGGCATATAGTACAGCACAGCTGGTGAGGCTTTGGACTTATGAGTTCTACGTCACCAAGGGGGTGTGACGCTTTTCATTGGAGGCAGCAGTGTAGCGTCACAGGTGAGGGGAGGGATTCATGGGTATTTAAATGTGCGATCGGTTGTGTATACTTTCTCTTTGATAAAGCGTGGGTTTCCACGTGAAACGCGTCAGAGTAATCTTTTGCTGTTTTTAAATGTGCATTCAATAAATTTTTGCACCTAGTTCTTTGCAGTTTTTTGGTCTACCATTCTTCATCAGCAGCAGATGCACCGCCGTTCTTTCCATTTTGTTTGAGTTCTGTATAAGAACGTAGGATGGTGTAAATTTGAAACTGCATCTTCAAATAGCTTGGAGCAGGGATGTGCAATTTTTTTCTCTGTGTGCACCCTTGCCTGCTGGCCTCTGCCACTCGTGCCCCCTCCCTGCTCGGCCCCAGCATCAAATGACACGCAGGGTCATGTGACCCCGCTGCGTTATTTGCCGCTGGATTACCATGACGATGCGTGCTGTAAGGTAAGTGTTTTTTATAGGGGCCTCGCGTGGTCTCCCAGCCTTTAACTTAAATGGGGGAGAGCGTGGGACCTCTAACTGCCACGCCCCCCAGTTTGTGCACCCTGACTTAGAAGTTGAATTTAATGAATCACTGTAGGAATGGTTCCAATACCGATGGTGGGGCTTATTCTACAAACTTCGATAAAATCACTGCCAAATCGAATGTTTTGGCATGATCTTACCTCACGGTCTGACATGTGTTATCACGGTATTCAGAAAGCGTTATCGCAAGTCAGAAACCATGAGGTTGGAAAATGCCAAACTGCTTTTGCCATTTGCCATTACAGCTAGCTGCTAAGGAAATGAAGGGGTTAAACTAGAGTACCTAGTTTATTGCGGATAGAGTGGGTGGGTGAAGGGGTTAGTTGCCTCAGGGTGGGTGTTTAGGCATACCGGGAAGGTTGCGGGACGATTTAACCCCTTCATTACCTTAAGCGGTTACTAGCACGAAGGTAATGAAGGGGCTTTAATCGTTAAGGTAATGAAGGGGCTAACCCCTCCTGCTAGCCACCCGAGTGGCCCAACAACCCAACCCGGGGACACTACCCCCTTCATCCACCCCCTCTACCCCAAATTAACATTAACATACAATACAAACACTCATACTAGCCAACCCCCCAACAAGCACAGTAATGGGCAATATCCCTATTATCCAGATCTGGATAATGGCTCATTTGCCCATTCAAAATAAAACATTACCTAGTCAGTATATAGTAAATTAAAGTTGTACTTGCCCCTGCCAGCATGAAGGCTGCGCCCTCCGTCCTAATCTAAATCCTCCAAGTCTTCCATGGGCAGCAACATTGAAATAAAAAAAACGAACCATTGGCCACTAACCCTTTAAATTGCCTTAGCAGCTATAGTAATTAAAAAAAGAACATTTCTAAACTACAAAGTCCTAATACTGTATCCCCTTTCTTCCATGCAGAAGCACCAGAGCCGGAAGAGAAGGTATGTTTAAAAACTTCCAATTCTTATTGCATCTATTCACGCTTTATTTGTGACACAATCCATTGTAAAATCATTGATCATTATTTGTGACCTTCAATGTTTTGCCAACTGCCCTTCCCAGGTGTGTGACGTTAGATGTGATCTGCCATGGGACGCACTCCAACATCAGTCCATGCCTCTTAAATAACCAATCTTCTGTATCTCCGTTTTGGACGTTGTGGTTGATCTAACCGTGATAACCTCCCACATGTGCCTGCGTTAGATTGTGTACCAGGCAGCAGAGATCCAGGAGTCTCCTCTATATTCTACCCCACAACCCACATTTGCTTGCAAGTCTTTGTTTAGAAATGGTATACTTTTTCTATACTGCTGTAACCTGCATTTTATGCTTAATGCAGACATGATGCCCATACTGCAATGTGGCAATTTCAGGTGATAGTCCAGGCACACAGTCTTATCACAAAGTAGAAACTTTTATCCAGCATAAATCCTTTCTTTATGCTGGATTAAAGTTTCTACTTTGTGATAAGACCGTGTGCCTGGACTATTCTCTTTACCCTGATACCACTTGGGGACCTGGTAGGACACCCCCCCTTGGTCCGTGGGCACCGGCAGGTGACATTATAGTGCTTCATTGCTTGTGTGCCAGATCACCCTTTTCTATTGGCAATTTCAGGTGATGCCAAATACCATAATGTTTCATCTCTATAATCCCACAAAAATAAGAGGCCCTTTCATGTTGGACGCATTGGTACATGCATTACTGAAACAATACAGAAGACAATTTGACATGCACGTAATTAAATAAAGAAGTAATTATACAATATATAGTAGTAGGGCATGTGAGTTCAGGAAGATGTAAGTGATTATTTTTTTTGTTTGTTTCTGCAAAGAATTGCACATACTGCAGAGTGTCCCAACACTATCATTGAAGGTACTCTGATTGATGTAGCCCGTCATCTGGGTTCCATACAGTACCGTGCTTGTCGAAACATGCTTGGCTCTATTGATGTTGGTAAGTGAAGTCTGCCGCTCCAATTACAATGAAGGCTAAACATTTCTGGCAACTGGAAGAAAATGGGCCAAAACTGCGCTTTTTTTTTTTTTTTTTTCCCCTCACATTTTTAAAAGGAATATTTCCATAAAACATGGCAGATATGGACATCAAATATTGTTACTTTCCATTTTCTGCCTTTCTAGCAGGTAAAAGGCTTGTGATGTGTAGTACAATCTTTTACTCTCTTGGGCAGCGTTTCCCAAATGGTGGGTCGCGACCCGGCACCGGGCCACGGAAGCAAAATTGCTGGGCGGCCAGCGATGCTGGCGCCCGGTGTCCCTCCTCCCCCCACCCCCTCTTCCCCTCTCCTTGCGGCGGCGTGAGGTGCGGGATGGTGCTTAAGTGGTGCAGGCTGCCAACACCATGCTCCACCGCCCACAGGACACGATGCCCTGGTGTAGGAAGTGGTAGCGGGGGTGCGGGAGATGGGGCGGGCAGTGGTGGCTGCGCGGTTGCTGGCAGAGGCGGGGAGCCCCCTGCTTGGATCGCGGCCTTTCCTCTCTCCCCCGCCCCCCTCCAGTCACTCACATCTGTTGCTGCCTCGGTAATAGTGTGTTTGTGTCCCACTGGTCTGACCCACCCAATCTCACATTGGCCCCTGTGGTCTATCCAGCCCTCATTACATGTTCGTGTCTGGTGGTGCACCTGTAGGCAACAGGACTCCTGAGTCTCCCGCATGATGGTATTCGGGGATGTCAAGCCAGACAGGCAGCTGAGGTAGTGGGTGCGAGTCCTACCTATATCATGTGCAGCGCCTCCACCTCATCAGGATCTATGCGTATCAGGTAGATGGTCCTGATGAGGAACTCCTTCTTGGTGGTGAGGGCCCCTGTAGAGTAATTGTAGACGCACACCATGGGGTTCTCGTTGAACAAGTCATCTTTATTGTGCGTGGTGATAAGGCCCAGCTGCCCCTCACAGTAAGTGCTTCAGCCGCACATTGCTCGTGCTCCCCTTTAAAAGGTACGCCCTCCCAATGGAGTGGGATCCCCTCTCCACCGCAGGGATATCACCCCTGTGCCAGGTCCCTGGACACAGTTGGCCTTCTCTGGCTGGAATTAGAACAGTGCCACTAGTTACTGCACTAGCGGGCACCTCAGAACTTGCTGCTTCTCCTTTACCTTGTAACATCAACCCGCAGCAACCACACTAACTTTAGGCAGTGCAGTGCCTTATATACCTCAGGAAGCAGGCACATCTCTGATGTCACTAACTAGGGACTCAGAGTATGTAGCCCCTCCCATCCATACATAGGGCACCTCACAAGGGTGTGAGGGCAAACCTCCATAATTACTGCTGGCATTCCTGTAACTTACCAGGTTTTGCTGCCAGCAGGAGAGATGAATGTAGACATTGTTATTCATGGCTGTGTTTGTGTGTGTGTAGGGGGGAGAGTGTGTGTGTGTAGGGGGGAGAGTGTGTGTGTGTAGGGGGGAGAGTGTGTGTGTGTAGGGGGGAGAGTGTGTGTGTGTAGGGGGGAGAGTGTGTGTGTGTAGGGGGGAGAGTGTGTGTGTGTGTGTGTAGGGGGGAGAGTGTGTGTGTGTGTGTGTGTGGGGGGGGGGGAGAGAGTGTGTGTGTGTGTGTGTGTGTGTGGGGGGGGGGGGGAGTGTGTGTGTGGGGGGGGGAGTGTGTGTGTGGGGGGGAGTGTGTGTGTGGGGGGGAGTGTGTGTGTGGGGGGGAGTGTGTGTGTGGGGGGGGAGTGTGTGTGTGTGGGGGGGAGTGTGTGTGTGTGGGGGAGTGTGTGTGTGTGGGGGAGTGTGTGTGTGTGGGGGGAGTGTGTGTGTGTGTAGGGGGGAGTGTGTGTGTGTGTAGGGGGGAGTGTGTGTGTGTGTAGGGGGGTGTGTGTGTAGGGGGGAGTGTGTGTGTGTGTAGGGGGGAGTGTGTGTGTGTGTGTGTGTGTGTGTAGGGGGGAGTGTGTGTGTGTGTGTGTGTGTGTGTGTAGGGGGGAGTGTGTGTGTGTGTGTGTGTGTGTGTAGGGGGGAGTGTGTGTGTGTGTGTGTAGGGGGGAGTGTGTGTGTGTGTGTGTGTGTAGGGGGGAGTGTGTGTGTGTAGGGGGGAGTGTGTGTGTGTGTGTGTAGGGGGGAGTGTGTGTGTGTGTGTGTAGGGGGGAGTGTGTGTGTGTGTGTAGGGGGGAGTGTGTGTGTGTGTAGGGGGGAGTGTGTGTGTGTAGGGGGGAGTGTGTGTGTGTGTGTGTAGGGGGAGTGTGTGTGTGTGTGTGTAGGGGGGAGTGTGTGTGTGTGTAGGGGGGGAGTGTGTGTGTGTGTAGGGGGGAGTGTGTGTGTGTAGGGGGGAGTGTGTGTGTGTGTAGGGGGAGTGTGTGTGTGTGTAGGGGGGAGTGTGTGTGTGTGTAGGGGGGAGTGTGTGTGTGTGTGTGTAGGGGGGAGTGTGTGTGTGTGTGTGTGTAGGGGGGGGTGTGTGTGTGTGTGTGTGTGTAGGGGGGAGTGTGTGTGTGTGTGTGTGTGTAGGGGGGAGTGTGTGTGTGTGTGTGTGTAGGGGGGAGTGTGTGTGTGTGTGTGTGTAGGGGGGAGTGTGTGTGTGTGTAGGGGGGAGTGTGTGTGTGTGTAGGGGGGAGTGTGTGTGTGTGTAGGGGGAGTGTGTGTGTGTGTGTGTAGGGGGAGTGTGTGTGTGTGTGTGTAGGGGGGAGTGTGTGTGTGTGTAGGGGGGGAGTGTGTGTGTGTGTAGGGGGGGAGTGTGTGTGTGTGTAGGGGGGAGTGTGTGTGTGTGTAGGGGGGAGTGTGTGTGTGTGTAGGGGGGAGTGTGTGTGTGTGTAGGGGGGAGTGTGTGTGTGTGTAGGGGGGAGTGTGTGTGTGTGTAGGGGGGAGTGTGTGTGTGTGTAGGGGGGAGTGTGTGTGTGTGTAGGGGGGAGTGTGTGTGTGTGTAGGGGGGAGTGTGTGTGTGTGTGTGTGTAGGGGGGAGTGTGTGTGTGTGTGTGTGTAGGGGGGAGTGTGTGTGTGTGTGTGTGTAGGGGGGAGTGTGTGTGTGTGTGTAGGGGGGAGTGTGTGTGTGTGTGTAGGGGGGAGTGTGTGTGTGTGTAGGGGGGAGTGTGTGTGTGTGTAGGGGGGAGTGTGTGTGTGTGTGTGTGTAGGGGGGAGTGTGTGTGTGTGTGTGTGTGTGTGTAGGGGGGAGTGTGTGTGTGTGTGTAGGGGGGAGTGTGTGTGTAGGGGGGAGTGTGTGTGTGTGTGTGTGTGTAGGGGGGAGTGTGTGTGTGTGTGTGTGTGTAGGGGGGAGTGTGTGTGTAGGGGGGAGTGTGTGTGTAGGGGGGAGTGTGTGTGTAGGGGGGAGTGTGTGTGTAGGGGGGAGTGTGTGTGTAGGGGGGAGTGTGTGTGTAGGGGGGAGTGTGTGTGTAGGGGGAGTGTGTGTGTAGGGGGGAGTGTGTGTGTAGGGGGGAGTGTGTGTGTAGGGGGGAGTGTGTGTGTGTAGGGGGGAGTGTGTGTGTAGGGGGGAGTGTGTGTGTGTAGGGGGGAGTGTGTGTGTGTAGGGGGGAGTGTGTGTGTGTAGGGGGGAGTGTGTGTGTGTAGGGGGAGTGTGTGTGTGTAGGGGGGAGTGTGTGTGTGTGTAGGGGGAGTGTGTGTGTGTGTAGGGGAGTGTGTGTAGGGGAGTGTGTGTGTGTAGGGGGGAGTGTGTGTGTGTGTAGGGGGGAGTGTGTGTGTGTGTAGGGGGGAGTGTGTGTGTGTGTAGGGGGGAGTGTGTGTGTGTAGGGGGGAGTGTGTGTGTAGGGGGAGTGTGTGTGTGTGTGTGTGTGTGTGTGTGTAGGGGGAGTGTGTGTGTGTGTGTGTGTGTGTGTGTGTAGGGGGAGTGTGTGTGTGTGTGTGTGTGTAGGGGGAGTGTGTGTGTGTGTGTGTGTGTAGGGGGAGTGTGTGTGTGTGTGTGTGTGTGTAGGGGGAGTGTGTGTGTGTAGGGGGAGTGTGTGTGTGTGTGTGTGTGTGTGTGTGTGTAGGGGAGTGTGTGTGTGTGTGTGTGTGTGTGTGTGTGTGTGTAGGGGGAGTGTGTGTGTGTGTGTGTGTGTGTGTGTGTGTGTGTGTGTGTGTAGGGGGAGTGTGTGTGTGTGTGTGTAGGGGGAGTGTGTGTGTGTGTGTGTAGGGGGAGTGTGTGTGTGTGTGTAGGGGGAGTGTGTGTGTGTGTGTGTAGGGGGAGTGTGTGTGTGTGGGAGTGTGTGTGTGTGTGTGTGTGTAGGGGGAGTGTGTGTGTGTGTGTGTGTAGGGGTGTGTGTGTGTGTGTGTGTGTGTGTGTAGGGGTGTGTGTGTGTGTGTGTGTGTGTAGGGGGGAGTGTGTGTGTGTGTGTGTAGGGGGGTGTGTGTGTAGGGGGGTGTGTGTGTAGGGGGGTGTGTGTGTAGGGGGGTGTGTGTGTAGGGGGGTGTGTGTGTAGGGGGGTGTGTGTGTAGGGGGGTGTGTGTGTAGGGGGGTGTGTGTGTAGGGGGGTGTGTGTGTGTGTGTGTGTGTAGGGGGGAGTGTGTGTAGGGGTGTGTGTGTGTGTGTGTAGGGGGTGTGTGTGTGTGTGTGTGTGTAGGGGGGTGTGTGTGTGTGTAGGGGGGAGTGTGTGTGTGTGTAGGGGGGAGTGTGTGTGTGTGTAGGGGTGTGTGTGTAGGGGTGTGTGTGTAGGGGTGTGTGTGTGTGTGTAGGGGTGTGTGTGTGTGTAGGGGGGGGTGTGTGTGTGTAGGTGTGTGTGTGTGTGTGTGTGTGTGTGTGTGTGTGTGTAGGGGGGTGTGTGTGTGTGTAGGGGTGTGTGTGTGTCAGTAGGGGTGTGTGTGTGTCAGTAGGGGTGTGTGTGTGTGTGTAGGGGGGTGTGTGTGTGTGTGTGTAGGGGGGGGTGTGTGTGTGTGTAGGGGTGTGTGTGTGTGTAGGGGTGTGTGTGTGTGGGTGTGTGTGTAGGGGGGTGTGTGTGTGTGTGTGTAGGGGGGAGTGTGTGTAGGGGGGAGTGTGTGTAGGGGGGAGTGTGTGTGTGTGTAGGGGGGAGTGTGTGTGTGTGTGTAGGGGGGAGTGTGTGTGTGTGTGTAGGGGGGAGTGTGTGTGTGTGTAGGGGGGAGTGTGTGTGTGTGTGTGTGTAGGGGTGTGTGTGTGTGTGTGTGTGTGTGTAGGGGTGTGTGTGTGTGTGTGTAGGGGTGTGTGTGTGTGTGTGTGTGTAGGGGTGTGTGTGTGTGTGTGTAGGGGGGAGTGTGTGTGTGTGTGTGTGTGTGTGTGTAGGGGGGAGTGTGTGTGTGTGTGTGTGTGTAGGGGGGAGTGTGTGTGTGTGTGTGTAGGGGTGTGTGTGTGTGTGTGTGTGTGTGTAGGGGTGTGTGTGTAGGGGTGTGTGTGTGTGTGTGTGTGTGTGTGTGTGTGTGTGTAGGGGGGAGTGTGTGTGTAGGGGGGAGTGTGTGTGTGTGTGTGTGTGTGTGTGTAGGGGGGAGTGTGTGTGTGTCTGTGTGTGTGTAGGGGGGAGTGTGTGTGTGTGTGTAGGGGGGAGTGTGTGTGTGTGTGTGTGTGTGTAGGGGGTAGTGTGTGTGTGTGTGTGTGTGTGTGTAGGGGGGAGTGTGTGTGTGTGTGTGTGTGTGTGGGTGTAGGGGTGTGTGTGTGTAGGGGGGGGTGTGTGTGTGTGTGTAGGGGGGGGTGTGTGTGTGTGTAGGGGGGGGTGTGTGTGTGTAGGGGGGGTGTGTGTGTGTGTAGGGGGTGGTGTGTGTGTAGGGGGGTGTGTGTGTAGGGGGGAGTGTGTAGGGGTGTGTGTGTGTGTGTGTGTGTGTGTGTGTGTAGGGGGTAGTGTGTGTGTGTGTGTGTGTGTGTGTGTAGGGGGGAGTGTGTGTGTGTGTGTGTGTGTAGGGGGGAGTGTGTGTGTGTGTGTGTGTGTGGGGGGGGGGAGTGTGTGTGGGGGGGGGAGTGTGTGTGTGGGGGGGGGAGTGTGTGTGTGGGGGGGGAGTGTGTGTGTGTAGGGGGGAGTGTGTGTGTGTGTGTAGGGGGGAGTGTGTGTGTGTGTAGGGGGGAGTGTGTGTGTGTGTGTAGGGGGGAGTGTGTGTGTGTAGGGGGGTGTGTGTGTGTGTAGGGGGGTGTGTGTGTAGGGGGGTGTGTGTGTGTAGGGGGGAGTGTGTGTAGGGGGGAGTGTGTGTAGGGGGGAGTGTGTGTGTGTGTGTGTAGGGGGGGGGGTGTGTAGGGGTGTGTGTGTGTGTAGGGGTGTGTGTGTGTGTGTAGGGGGGAGTGTGTGTGTAGGGGGGAGTGTGTGTGTAGGGGTGTGTGTGTGTGTAGGGGTGTGTGTGTGTGTAGGGGTGTGTGTGTGTAGGGGGGTGTGTGTGTAGGGGGGTGTGTGTGTAGGGGTGTGTGTGT